>NW_006796769.1:1174529-1206790 GCF_000442215.2 Lipotes vexillifer | reverse complement strand
GTGGGGATGGGGGTGGGGTGGGGTGAGGAATCCGTCAGAATTCAAGTCTGAGCAGAATGGAGGACAGCTAAACTGACGTAGCAGGATCCTCGATAAAAACGGTCAGTGCACAAGTGAACACAGAAGTCAGAAATCAGGCCTAGCTGAAAAAGAGCTCAAAGGAGCCTGAGCAGTGTTTGATCAATGAGAGAACGTTTGTCAGGATGGACGTGTGTCAGGATGGGGGGGGCTTTCTCTCTCTCTCTCTCTCTCTCTCTCTCTCTCTCTCTCTCTCTCTCTGTCAGGATGGTGGGGGCTTTCTCTCTCTCTCTCTCTGTCAGGATGGTGGGGGCTCTCTCTCTCTCTCTCTCTCTCTCACACACACACAAACACATAAACACGCACACTCGTGCGCACATGCCAGAAGACATTTGAAAATGTCCAATGTTGGGAGGTATTTTCGGTTGTCACAAATGGGGGAGGTACTGCTGTACATCTCCTGTCAAATAAATGCGTGAATGAAGGAATAATCTATGCTCTTTTTCATATATCAGAGGTGCCTTTGTCATTACAACTCATTCAATAAAAAATTAAGTTAAATAACGATAGCTTCCTCAAGCCTCATAATTCCTATCTTCTTAAAATATCACAACTGTTTATAACAGAACTTATTACCTGTAAAAATATATATATACATTTATTTTAATTTAAACTTAGTTTAAAGGTAAAGAACATACTTTCCAAATACTTAATAATGTTTCCAAGTTGGAGAAAGTCATGGATCAATTATAAAACACGCTGATTATGGGTGTTAGGTGATCTCAGACCTCAACAGTATGAACATTTTCCCAACCAAAACAGATTCAAGAGAAGCTCATGGGGTTTATAAGTTCCTTAGTCATGAGCAAATGTTCTATAATTCAGAAGTGGAAAACGAATATAAAGAGGCACAAATGTGGCAAAATTCTGTAGTGCCTGAAAGTTCTCAAAAGTACTCTTATTACTATATGACTTCACCTTAACCATGACCTTCCTCATATTTTCTATTCAGGACCACTGACTTTTTTCTCTATGATCATATAATTTGATTATGTAATAAAAATGCATATAAAATAGACTTTTATCAATTAATAGTCTTTATCTTCATTAGCAATTATTTCTTTGATATTCATACAAATTGCTCAGGTTTGAATATTTTAGAAATAGAATACAAATATATTCTAAGAAAATATTTCATTCTCATTTAACAAAATTTGAAAACAAATTTTTCAAATTTTCCTCTCCTGGCATTTCCAAGATTGTCTTTTAATTCTAAAATGAGTCTCTTAATAAATTTGGTATTTTCTTTACTAATTAATTACCTGAAAAATAGTAGAGGAATTGTATTGACTTCAAGTTTCAAGGGGAAAAATCAATCATTCTTCATTTAATATTTATTCACTTAGTAATTATTAATCAGAAGTTTAATGTTGTCTGGACTCACAGCCAACTGTGTTTGAGTTAATTGAGTATTTTTAATTAAAGTAACTGAACTATATCTATCCAAGTTTAGATGGAGCCCCAAAGGCAGTACTTGCTTAAACAGTTAACCTAAATTAACATTTGAAGTGATGCACATACTCAATAGTTTTGCAGGGAAAATTAGTTTAGAGGTTAATAATAGTGACTTACAAATACAATGGCTTGCGTTTAATACTGCTTTTTTGTTAAGCTTATTATTCAAATTAATTGACTCCAGTACCCAAGCATAGAAAAATTAGTGACTTAATTATAAGTGAAAACATTTTACATTGTGAATACTAATATTTTAAGGGAACAGAAAAATCAAGAGATACTTTGGTCTCTAGTCTTAAAGTGTGTTTTATTACTTCAGAAGATGTCCAGATGGATTCTGTGTACAAATCAAAGTGGTTTTTATATGCTCTGAAAGTTTCTAATTTCAAATTTCTCTTGACTTGCAATCTAAGCTTGCAAAAGCTGAAATGTTTTAGGAAATAAAATACGGCAGACCATGTGGTCACTGCTGATGAATGATGTGTCTCTGCTACGTAAAGTAGCAAAGCCCAGGACATGGGTTCCACCACAGTCGTTAATCAACATATTTACCCTGTCTGGAGTGCCTGACTGCAATAATAAATGGCACATAACACATTCCAAGTTTCAAAGAGAAAATTAATTTTATTGAAATCTACCAGTAGACCAAAAATAGATGGGCCATCTAAAAATAATTCCGAATTATAACGGGATTGCTAGTGACCTTCCGTGGTCACTAGCTGGGGCAACATTCTATGTACAGAAGAGACAGCTGTTTGAGTGATGAGGGCTGAATGATAATGTGAGGTGAGACGCAAAATAGATTCTTTATCATCCACCCAGGGACGCCTACAATGTCGACCATTTACTAAACGAAACTGTGGTTACTAGAGGTGCTCTAGGATCCCAGGGGGAAAAAAAAGATACCAATATTAGGATAGTACAAATTATGTTATTGAAGGTTTTCATGTCAGATAATTAAATTCATTTTAAGGTTAGTTTTCAGAACACAGTCTTACAAGGATAAGACATAAGATTGGTAAATTCTGAGGGTAAAAAAAAAAGCACAAAAATTTTGGAATACGGCGGATCTCATAAACCAGGCTGGATATGGTGTGTTGACATCTAGAGTGAGGATGAGGGGGTCCAGGTTGGGCTACGTTGAGGGGGAGGGGAGTAGCTCCTTTCTTAAAAGGACTTATGAGGATCTTTTATCGTTTTGAAAAAGGTCCACCTAAGAGAAAACCACAAGAGCAGGGCTATTTCTACATATAAGATCTATTTTTAACGTGGGGTAATATGATCAGCTCTCAGATGATAATCATGGAACCAGATGAAACTTTAAAAACTGTTACTCTTCCAGGATCTATTCAAGGTCACAACTGCCTCTCAATCTTCATCTTCTACGAAAACCCTCAAGCATACTCCGCTGTGTGCCATGGCCGCTTGGACAAACTGACATTTCCAAACACACATTTTCAAGCTTCTGTGAGATTGTCAGTAACACAAAGGTGGGGGGCAGGGCATTCCTACCCAGGGGCATTAGGAACAAATGTCTCTCCGGGTCAACGCCGCTTCTTTTGGGAAGCTTTCACAGACTCTCCCAGATGTAATGATCTTGCTCTCTGCTATTCCAACATTTGTATTGTATTTAGTTCAACATTTAGGGCTTCCTTATGGGTCTCTCTCACCTGACTGAGCTCAAAATGCACTCTGTAGTCAGCAGGGGCTGATATACGTTTGTGGAAGTGAACTGAAAGGCTCCTTGGGGCAATTTGAGAGGGGATGTGAAACTAGGCTGAGCCCACTTTTTGTTCTGCCTCATAACTAGCCTATTCTTCACCAGACTGGTCTCTTTCACCTAGATCTGGTATACAGAGTCCTGTACAGAACAACCTAACTTGCTCTGTTTTTTGGTCAAAAAAGAAAGATATGTGTGGGTTGATATGTGACTTCAGAGGTTTAATGAGGAGGCACCAGTGTGTATTCCAAGCAGGCAGGGTTGCTAACTACTGCCTCTGCAAGCAATAGCAGTAATTGGCTAGCTATCATTATTGGCTACAATTTATAGCTGTGAAGATTCTATTCGTTTTTGTCAGTGGGAACAAGAGCTAACATTCATTAGGCAATGCACCTAGTTCAATACATTAGTGGCTGCTTGGTTTGCAGGGGAAAGGAAGATGGCAAAGTACAGTCTTTGTAGTTAAGAACTGAAATGTAGCTCTGTGTTGCAGTTTTTAATAATGGGAAGAGTTTTGTTATGTTTCCATCTTTTCACTGTGTACATTTACACATGAATACATGACATGACATACTGACTGATAAAACAGCCTGAAACAATTCAGACTGAAAGCACTAAGCTGAAAAAGGAAATACATGATCTAAATTGAAAATGAAAATGAGACCTCGTTTTTATAAAATTAGATAAGTACTATATTTTATAAACTTAGATAGCAATTAGGATACAAAAGTAACTTATGGATATAGTTTTGAAATTCCTATTTTTAAAACATTTCACTGTGATGCATTTTACGGTCAATAAAAAGGTTATGAGTTTTGACACTGTGAAAAATAAGACAACAGTTCAAAATGGAGTCACTTATGCTAAGTCCCGTATCACTAAACTGAGACCTAATTACAGTTTCGGCTCTCCCAGAAATGGAATCTTAAACTAGTCAATCAGGAATCATCTGATCAGCACTTGTTAGGTTATCTGCCTGATAGATCCTTGTCATCCGCTAAAGGAAAGTAACTTTGCAATAACAAACCGCCGGTATAAATTCCTCATTCTTACTCCCTTCTGCCTGTAAAAGTCTTTCATTTTGCACAGTTCCTCAGAGCTCCTTTCTATCTTATAGACTGTATGCTGCCCACTTCTAATTTATTTTTGCTCAAATAAACTCTTAAAATTTATAATATGCCTCAGCTTATCTTCTAACAACATACATATTCACCCATGTGACCCTAATACAAAACAAGCCACAGGACATTGCTGTCACTCCAAAGTGTGTTCCAGTCTCTCTTTACAGTCAATACCATCCGTCTGGAAGCAACACTATCTGATTTCTATCAATACAGATTAATTTTATCTATAATTGAACTCCCTTCATGAAACGTATTAGTGAATTTTTCCATTTTCCTCCTGTTACTGATTTCTAGTTTCATACCATGTGGTCAGAAACACCAAGTGATATGATTTCAGTCTTCTTATATGTGTTAAGTCTTGCTTTGTGGCCCAACATATGATCTATTCTGCAGAATGTTCCACATGCACTTAAGAAGAATGTGTATGCTGGCACTATTGGGTGGAACATCTGTATTATGTCTTTTATGTCAATTTGCTCTATAGAGTTATTCAGGTCTGCTGTTTCCTTATTTTGTTTTTTTAACATCTTTACTGGGGCATAATTGCTTTACAATGGTATGTTAGTTTCTGCTGTATAACAAATTGATTGAGCTATACATATACATATATCCCCATATCTCCTCCCTCTTGTGTCTCCCTCCCACCCACCCTATCCCACCCCGCTAAGTGTTCACAAAGCACCGAGCTGACCTCCCCGTGCTATGCAGCTGCTTCCCACTAGCTATCTATTTTACATTTGGTAGTGTATATATGTCCATGCCACTCTCTCACTTCGTCCCAGCTTACCCTTCCCCCTCCCCATGTCCTTATTAATTTTATGTCTGGATAATCTATCTGGTGTTGAGAGTGGGCTACTTAAGTCGCCTACTATTGTATTGCCATTTCTCCCTTCAGTTCTATTAATATTTGCTTTAAACATTAAAATGGCCCACTGTTGGGCATATATATATATATATATATATATATATATATATATATATATTTACAATTGTTACATTATCTTGGTGAATTGACCCCTTTATCACTATATAGTGACCTTCATTGTCTCTGGTGACTGATTTTGACTGAAAGTTTATTTCATCTGTTATAAGTATAGCCCCTCCTGCTCTTTTTTGACTACATGAAAGGAATATCTTTTTCCATCTCTGCACTTTCAGCCTAAGTGTGTCCTTAAAGCTAAAGTGAGGCTCTTGTGGGAAGCATATTATTGGACCCTATTTTTTTTTTTTTAATCCATTCTGTTACTCTGTGTCTTTTGATTGGGGATAGCAGTCCATTGATGATTAAAATAATTACTGATATGTAAAGATTTACTATTGCCATTTTGTTGTTTCCGAGTGTTTTTGTTGTTGTTGTTGTTGTTCTTTTCTTTCTTTCTTCCTCTCTTGCTGCATCCCTTTGTAATTTATTTTTTGTAGGAGTGTTCTTTAATTCCTTTCTCTTTACTTCTAGTCTATCTAGTGTAAGTTTTTTCCTTGTGGTTCCCATGAGGCTTACATTAAGCATCTTACAGATATAAAAGTCTATTTTAAGCTGATAACAACCAGCCTTCACTCACATACGAAAACTCGACACTTTTCCCCTCCATTTACATTTTATCCTATTGACGTCTTTACATCTTTTAAAAATGTGTATTCATTAACAAATTATTCTAGTATGGTTATTTTTATAATATTATTGTTTTATCATTGTTACTGGAAATTGAATGGACTTGAGGTCTCTCCTCCAGAAAACAAGGACTTGATTGTCAGGCCTATATTAGGTTCTGAACCTTAATGTCATGTATTTGTTCTTATTAAAAATTGTTTCAATGAAAAGTAAAAAAAAAAAAAAAAAATTGTTTTATAACATTTATACCAGATATAAAAGTGATTTACACACCACCATTACAGTATTCGGGTATTCTGAATTTGACTATGTATTTAACTTACCACTGAATTTTATTCTCTTATATATTTTCATGTTTTACTTAGTGTCCTTTCATTTTGACTTGAAGAACTCCCTTTAGCATTTCCTGTAAAGCAGGTCTAGCAATGATGAAATCTGTTAGCCCTTTTTTTGGGGGTCTGTGAATGTCTTTATCTCTCCTTCACTTGTGAAGGACAGTTTTGCCAGGTCTAGTATCCCTGGTTATAGGGGGTTTTTTTCTTTTAGTAATTTGAATATATCATCCCACTGCCTCCTGGTCCTCAAGTTTTCTGCAAAGAAATCTGCTATTTGCCTCATAGGTATTTCCTTGTATGTGATGAGTTGTTTTTCTCTTCATGCTTTCAAAATTCTCTCTTTGTCTTTGACTTTTAACATTTTGATTATGATGTGTTTCAGGGTAACCTCCCTTGGGTTGACCTTATTTGGGGTCCTTTGATCTTCCTGTAACTGGATGTCCATGTCTCCCCCAAGACTTGGAAAGTTTTCAGCAATTATTTCTTTTTTTTTTTTTTTGCGGTACGCGGGCCTCTCACTGCTGTGGCCTCTCCCGTTGCGGAGCACAGGCTCCGGACGCGCAGGCTCAGCGGCCATGGCTCACGGGGCCAGCCGCTCCGTGGCACGTGGGATCCTCCCGGACCGGGGCACGAACCCGCGTCCCCTGAATCGGCAGGCGGACTCTCAACCACTGCGCCACCAGGGAAGCCCAGCAATTATTTCTTTTAATGAGCTTTCTGCCCCTTTCTGTCCCTCTCCTTATTCTGGGACTCCCATTATGCATACATTCATTTGCTTGATGGTATCCAATGTTTCATGGAGGCTTTGTTCATTTTTTCTTTCTGTTCTTCTCACTGGTTAATTTCAAATGATCTGTCTTTGAGTACACTGATTCTTCCTTCTGCATGATCAGGCTTTTTTTGTTGAAATTCTCTATTGAATTTTTCAGTTCTGTCATTGTATTCTTCAGCTGCAGTATTTCTGCATGGTTCTTTTTTAAGGTTTCTACTTCATTAAAGTTCTTATTTTGTTCATGCTTTGTTTTTCTGATTTTGTTTAGTTGTCTACCTGTGTTCACTTGCCTTTCATCAAGTTTCTTTAAGATGATTATTTTGAATTCATTGTCAGGCAAATTACAGATCTCCATTTCTTTAAGGTCAGTTACTAGAGCTTTATTAGTTTCCCTTGATGATGTCATGTTTACCTTAATTCCATCATCCAGGTACTTGTGCTGCTATCTGTGCATTTGAAGATGTAAAGACCTCTTCCAGTCTTTATAGACTGGTTATGGCAGGTAAAAACCTTCCCGTCTGATGAGATTACATTTGGAATTGCAGTCATGCTGCATTTGAGCCAGGGGCTCAGGTAGACATAGATCGCCTGGTCCCTTGGTGGACAGGACTCCTCTAGGACCTTGTTCAGAGCTATATTCTTTGTTATGCAGAGCCTATCAATAATTTTCTCATTTTTATCAGACTTTCAAAGTATTACTAAAATAAATAATTACTTTAGTTTTTATATTTTCTCCTAAATATCTAGTCCTGTCAATGTTATTTCTGGTTAGCAAAGAAATGCCTCTTAAAGAACATAAAGAAAATCTGGGGGGACTTCCCTGGTGGCGCAGTGGTTAAGAATCCGCCTGCCAATTCAGGGGACATGGGTTCAATCTCTGGTCCGGGAAGGTCCCACATGCCACAGAGCAACTAAGCCTGTGCGCCACAACTACTGAGCCTACGCTCTAGAGCCCACAAACCACAACTACTGAGCCCATGTGCTGCAACTACAGAAGCCCGCATGCCTAGAGCCCATGCTCTGCAACAACAGAAGCCACCGCAATGAGAAGCCCATGCACTGCAACTAAAGAGTAGCCCCTATTCACAGCAACTAGAGAAAGCTCCCGTGCCACAACGAAGACCCAGTGCAGCCAAAAATAAACAAAATTTAAAAAAAGAAAAACTGGGGATCATCCTTGGTTTAATTTGAGAGGCATGGAAACTTTCCATTAATTTCTTGAATTGTGATTCCGTACTGTGATGATAATTCATCTGGGAACTGATGGCATTATAGTATTTATATCTAGAAAGGTCCACAGAAATGATCTAAATTTTATTTTATTTTTAACTTTTCTCTATCACTTAAGTTTTTTTAATGTTTTTCCATTGGCTCTTTGCTTTTAAAATAATATGTCTATCAAAATAGCATAAAAAATAACAATAAATTTTAAGGTTTTGAAATGTATTTTCATCAGATACCTACAACTACTAATCAGATATTGTGTTTAACATATGTAACATGTTACATGCTTATGTTTGACATGATATAAAGAGAAATCAAAAATCTATATATTTACTACACTGTGAACCAATTATTTGGGAATGGACATGCAATACCAGTTTGGCTTTTTGAAAGACTTAAATTATTTTTCTGAATTCATTTAATTTGAGAACCCAGACTTCAAATCCACTAAATTCCCTACTTTAAAAGCGAGAGAACTGAATCTCAAGGAAGTTAAAAGAATTTCCTGAGCTCTTAGAGCTATTTAAAAATTAATTAACTAAGCTTATATAATCAATGTAATTATGCAAGAAGTACTCCTAATATTATCTGATTCAGACTTTTTCAATGAAATGTTTTATATAAAATAAATACATACTCATATTTACATTTAGAATGGATGTTTTTGCCATACTTAAGACAGTCTATTAAAGGGGATGATTACTGTGTCATGAAGGCTAGAGAGAGTTGCAATAATCTACATGAGAAAAACATAAATTAGTGTAAGGAGCAGAAAAGGAGAATGAATGACAACCAGGAGAGCGTGATATAATAAGCAAGGCAGAGGAGATTTAATAAGAAAAGAGTAGTGAACAAGGACATACGCAGGAGAGAGGTCAAGAAATATGACTGCTGAAATATTTCTGAGGACACCTGGTATCACTGTGGATGGTGGCAAAAATCAGTACAGTTGTCCCTCAGTATCCATGTTGGATTGGTTCCAGGACTCCCCACAGATTCCAAAATTTGAGGATGCTCAAGTCCCTTATATAAAATGACACAGGGGCTTCCCTGGTGGCACAGTGGTTGAGAGTCCGCCTGCCGATGCAGGGGACGCGGGTTAGTGCCCCGGTCCGGGAAGATCCCACATGCCGCGGAGGGGCTGGGCCCGTGAGCCATGGCCGCTGAGCCTGCGCGTCCGGAGCCTGTGCTCCGCGATGGGAGAGGCGACAACAGTGAGAGGCCCGCGTACCGCAAAAAAAAAAAAAAAGACACAGTATTTGCATATAACCTAAGCACATCCTCCTGTACATACACCTTAAATCATCTCTAGATTACAGGCATACCTCAGAGACACTGCAGGTTCACTTACAGACAGTATAATCGAGCAAATATCACAATGAAAAGAATCACAGAAATGTTCTGGTTTCTCAGTGCATATAAAAGTTATGTTTAGTCTACACTGCAGTGTATTAAGTGTGCAATAGCATTCTGTCTAAAAAAACAATGCACATGCCTTAATTAAAAATACTTCATTGCTAAAAATGCTAATCATCAACTGAGCCTTCAGTGAGTTATCTTTTCACAACAGTACCATCAAAGATCAGTGATCACAGATCACCATAAGAAATACAATAATAGTGAAAAGTTATAAAAATAATTATGAAATGAGTGTAAATAACATTTTCAAAAGTTTTGCCATGAATGGGTTTAGAAAGCTCGGGTAGAAGTCAGGGGTAATTGCAAGGTTAAAAATTCTGGTACCTGTTGTTGATTTTAGGATGAACAGACTTGACATTATTTAGATGCTGGTATAAATGAGTCAGGAAATGAAAACGTAAAAATATAAAATAGGGCTAGTTAAGGATACAAGGTATTGATAAGCAGAATATGATACGATGCTGGGATAAATCTCATTACACCCTTGTACTTACAACTTCACAAGAATCTGCCTTAAGTCTTCCATCCAGCTCTGCTACAGATATTTTATAAACAAGTCTGTAAAATCTGTGGTCATTGCCCTCTCCTCATTCTTTGCTTTTGGAACTCAACAATGAAACATTACTATGAATTTTTAATCAGGAAATACTGAAATTCATAGAGACAAAATATATATGCTAGTCACAGAACAAAGTAAGACTTCTAAACTAACTGTTTTTAAGGCTATGAGGGAACGTCATGGGCATTCAGAACAAGGAACAAGTGTATCCTGGGTACCTGTTTACAGACATAGGTAACTACTGACTTACAGGAAATCCCTCCATCGCTTATGGGCTGACCGGGGCTGACCGGTCTCCCTTCCCAGCCACTCTCAATGTCTCCTGCAGTTTTAGTTCTTCTTGACTTAACTTCTTTGATAGTCATGGCTTCATTCTCACAATTTCAGCTTATACACTGTTTTAGTTTACACAGCCCTTCTTTTTAAACAACGTATCACTGACAGTTCTTCAGAAAACTAATTTCTAGTTTGTGGAAAAGATAAGGTTAAGGTTCATACCACTCAGATGAAGGTGGTTTATAGCAAAATAAGCAAACAAACAAAGCTGGTGCTTCTAGAATTTGTTTGGCCAAGAAAATGTTTGTAATGAGGATGTGATGGGGCAAAATAATGCAGTGGCTAGGATTTTGTTTTATGGAATCAGACAGTTCTGGGTCAGATCTCTCTTAGCACTTACCAACTCTCTGATGTTGAACAAATTATCTATTCTCTGGGCCTCCGTTTCTTCTTCTGAGAATCTGAATAATAGCAGTGTCTAATTTAGAGACTCATTTTTGAAAATTAAAAGTGATCATGCAATAAACGACTGGACATTGCCCTTAGGATGTAAATACTGATTAAAGATGAGGGATGATGATGATATGATGATTACAATGAAAATAACGATTATACTATCAAATTAAAATTAGATCACTGAAAAGTTTTTTTATATACATCTGAATTACAAACATATTTGCAAACGTCACTTCAACTTGAAGAATTTCTTCACTAATTACTTAAAAAATTGTTCTTAAGACATTCCCTTTAAAATAACTAACTAGGGCTTCCCTGGTGGCACAGTGGTTGAGAGTCCGCCTGCCGATGCAGGGGACATGGGTTCGTGCCCCGGTCCGGGAAGATCCCACACGCCGCGGAGCGGCTGGGGCCATGAGCCGTGGCCGCTGAGCCTGCGCGTCCGGAGCCTGTGCTCCGCAACGGGAGAGGCCACAACAGTGAGAGGCCCGCGTACCGCAAAATAAATAAATTAATTAATTAAATAAAATAACTAACTAGACATTTCAGGTGATTTCAGTAGAATACAAAGTACAGACGATAACATAGGTCAAACTATTTAGAATAATTAAAGAATAAGTCAACTGCATTATAATTGGGAAATTCCAAGGTTTAAAACATATTTTTATAGACTTTACTGCATGTCACCTTCAGCATTATGAGGGGCTAAAATTTATTTTTATTAAAATTTTTAAATAAAATTAAATAATATTTTAAATATATAAACAGGTCTCTATTTCAAGGGAGTTACTATATGCAACAAACACCATTTAAGTTTATATTTTGATAGACATCATAAAAAATAAGCCATTAAATATTTCTATAATGTTCTCACATTTTTTAAAAGAAAGGCCAGAATGAAGTATAATTCATTTTATACCAGTAATAATTACAGCAATATCAATAATCAGGAAATTTATACTATGAAGTGATTGTTATTTTTATTGTGTACTAGGCTTGAAGTGAAGATACCCACATGCAGCGGAGCGGCTGGGCCCGTGAGTCATGGCTGCTGAGCCTGTGCGTCCGGAGCCTGTGCTCCGCAACGGGAGAGGCCACAACAGTGAGAGGCCCGCGTACCGCAAAATAAATAAATTAATTAATTAAATAAAATAACTAACTAGACATTTCAGGTGATTTCAGTAGAATACAAAGTACAGACGATAACATAGGTCAAACTATTTAGAATAATTAAAGAATAAGTCAACTGCATTATAATTGGGAAATTCCAAGGTTTAAAACATATTTTTATAGACTTTACTGCATGTCACCTTCAGCATTATGAGGGGCTAAAATTTATTTTTATTAAAATTTTTAAATAAAATTAAATAATATTTTAAATATATAAACAGGTCTCTATTTCAAGGGAGTTACTATATGCAACAAACACCATTTAAGTTTATATTTTGATAGACATCATAAAAAATAAGCCATTAAATATTTCTATAATGTTCTCACATTTTTTAAAAGAAAGGCCAGAATGAAGTATAATTCATTTTATACCAGTAATAATTACAGCAATATCAATAATCAGGAAATTTATACTATGAAGTGATTGTTATTTTTATTGTGTACTAGGCTTGAAGTGAAGATACGGCTATTTCTCCTTCACCCAGCTGAATGCCACTACATTCAGTGTTGGCTAGAAATCACTTTGTTTTATTCCAGGAAAACCCCCTTAACTTTATGCAAGTTTATATGAAAAATAATGCCAATGACCAAAGGAAAAAAAGAGTACAAATTATACCATCTTGATGTTTACCATATCATGTTGCATCCTACATAGAAAGTTACACCACCAAGAACATTGGTGCTTTTTTCAAACGTTTTAAAACCTACGTATTTATTCTTCCAAAGGTGATGCTGAAACAAAATACAACTTAGGAAGGGAATGCATGAGAGCTCCAGAACCTAAAATAACTTAAGAATATGACCCCAGGTTAATTCTTAATGATAAAAGGTTTCAAGCATTTCTTTTAAAATCAAGAAAAAGTCAAGAAAGCTGTATTAATCTCTACTTTCTATAGAGAGTATATAAAGGATGATATATTTACAATGCATACAAAGAAATACAATTCATATAATACAATGCAGATGTTACATCAGACTTGTTAACATTTCTTTCATTTCTATGCATACATTTATATACATATATATATATACACATACATATATATGCATGTACATATATATATGTGCCTATATGCACACACACACAGACACACACACACACACACAGAAAGAGGGGCTGGAGAGCCTGAAATCTGTAGGGCAACTGGCAGGCTGAACATTCAGGGAAGAGTTAATGTTACAGTCTTGAGTCTAAAGGCTGGAAACTCAGGCAGAGTTTCTACATTGCAGTTTGGAGGTAGAATTCTCCTTTCAGGAAACCTCAGTCTTTGTTCATAAGGCCTTCATCTGAAGCCCCATCTACATTATTGAGGGTAATCTCCTTTACTTGAAAGTCAACTGATGGCAAATGTCAATCGCATCAAAAAAAATCTTCACAGCAACATCTAAACTAGTGTTTGATCAAACAACTGGGTACCTTAGCCTGGCTAAGTTGACATACAAATTTAATCATCACAGAAGAAAGAATACAGTCTTTACATATTACTACATAGAAGCTCCAAAATATTCCACAAGTGATTAAACTAATAAGATGATTGAGCAAGGTCCATTAATTATTTAAAAACTCAATTGTATTTCTAGCCCCAAGACATGCAAACCATTAGTTTAGCAAGAGATTTAAACCCACCTCTCTCAGTTCTCAATAGATAAGGCTGACATAAAATCAGTGAAATTATAAAAAGTGAAATGAAATATTAACAAGCCTAATATAAAAATCTGCTTTACACCTACACTGTATAAATTATATTTATTTGTATGAATTATAAATATATCATAACTTGATTGTTTTCAATCCTTTATTTTTGGATAACAGAAATGCTGCAAAAACTAAACTTGTTCATTTGTCACTTTTGTATTTGTAAAGGTGTATCTGTAGAATAAATTCCTACAAGAAAAGACCATGGTGCCAAAGGGCAAAGGCATTCTTTACTTTCATTAGTATTGAGGAATTTCTCTGCATATGGGATACACAATTTTTCACTCCCCCAAAGATGTACGAGAGCACTCACTTCCCCATTCCTGGCTAACAGTAACGAAACAGTCAAACCGGATTTTTATTAATCTCATAGTGGGAAAATAGGAACTCATTATTATTTATTTTATAAATAAAAGGATTAAAACTTTGTAAAGTAAATAATATTACATTCAAGGTAAAAATACAATAGAAATATTGTATTTATTTAAGTCTATTTCTCTATGTTAGGATTTATTTTGTTTCATTGCTCTCACCCTATTCATGGAATTACCAACTTGTTTAATGGCTTCCCTCAGCTCTGCAAAGGTGGAACCTGACAGAGGTTGGCCTTGGCCCTGGGCAGTAAGCCTCTCGCTTTCTCTCACTAGGGAACCCACAGGAACAGATCTATACTCATGCATGTTCAGCCTAGAAATGCAAGGGAGCTACACCCAGTAGGTTACCCTGGATTAATGAAGAAGCATGGGAGCTGAGGATAAGTACTCCCCACTTTCTTGCCTTAGAGAAGACACAAGAGACATACTTCATTACATTCCTTAGAAGCTCTTTACGGTCAAGCAGCCAGTAGCCAAGGGCAATCACTGAGGAAACAGCACACAGTTACCGCCACCGAACCCATCTTCCATCCTCTTGTTCTCACTTCTGTTCCCTGGGACCACATCCTCATATAAACTATTCATAGTTCCCTAAACTATTCATTTAGGGAAACCAGAATAAAATAATGATAGATTATAGGTATGTATTTCCTACTAGTGATATATTAATATTTATAAATAAACTTCAAAAGCAACAGAAGTTGGGACTGTGAATCTTAAGTGGATATAAAAATGGGCAATAGAATGTAAATATCTAAAGAGAGCTCTGACATGAAGATAAATCTTTAAGAAATATTAGCATGAGAATGAGACGATACAGAAAAAAGTATAAAATTGCAATGCAGAAGCCCAAATCCTTGGAGTACAAATATTTAAAGGATAGGTTAAGGTATAAAAAAAATTGAGTAAAACCACAACCTCCTTGCTACACAGACTCTTATACCACCCCTACTCCTTTGTGATACTAGCTCTTGACTCAAAGTCTGGGTTGAGTCACATGGGTCATGTGCTTCCTACCCAGCTACAAGAGAGTCTGGAAAAGCAATACATGGAATTGTCAGTTTCTGTAATAGGAAGCAGGTTCTGCTTCTCCAGAGATTCCTAAGTTGAAGGATTTTCCAAACACAGAAAAGAGATTCATATGCTTTGGCATCTGCTGAAATGATCCTATGTTTTACTTTCTTCAAACATCAATGACCTGAATTATGTTAATCCATTTTCTAATTTTGTATCTTTGAATGCTTGGGATTAATTTTACTGGGTCATCATGCACTACTCTTTCAATATAACTCTAGGTTAATTTGTTCACATTTTGGTTAGAATTTTGCATCTAACTTAGAAAACAGAAATGGCCCATAGATTTCTTGGAGGGACTTTATCTGTTTACCTGTTTGTTTGTTTTGTCTTGTTTTGTGTTGTTAACAGGGTTATGCTAGCTTTGTAAAAACAAGTTAGAAATTTTTATATTATCTGGAAGAGTTAAAGATTACGGGGATTTTTCTCTTCTATGTAGGTATGGGGGAATTCACCTCTAAAACTGTCTGGACTTGATGCCATTTGAGGGGCAGCTACTTGAATGCCTCTCCAATTCCTACTATAATTCCTGGTTTGTTGAGGTTTCTACTTCTTGAGTTAAGTAATTTTTCTACTTCTTGAGTAAATTGAGTTAATTTAAATATTTTCTGATAGAAATTTTAAAAGAATGAGTAGACAGTAGAGAGGTCATGAGGAAAGAAACAAAAAATAGCTTTACATGCAGCAGGTAAATGAAAAAATAAACATGGAAAATATTACCATAAATTTAGCTATTAAAGATTTTTTAATCTTAAGGTAAACCATTTCATTAGGAAAACAAACAGTGGGTTAGGGAGAGAATACATGGTGACGGGTTGGCTCTGTTTAGTATTGGTTACTCTTAGAAATACTTTGAATAAAATGAAAGTGGAGAACCAAGCTGGTGGTTACAGGGTGAAGGGAGCTGTTACTCTGATCATGGGCAAAAAATGACTGTTAGTCTGGGTTGAGAAATGGAGCCAGTAGAGGGTAAAAGGTTGAAGATACATCAGAGAGAGTAAAGGATGAAATAAAGTCACAGGGAACAAAACAGGAGAACCTAGGTGCACAAGACAAGGTGTATACCTTTTGCTGTGCTATTAAAACCTCAATATTCAGACCTCGAGGGACACTCTTCCATTTGGTAAGTAGGATTGGGTGAATGAGATCTCATTAACTGTAGCAGCGTCAGCCTACTTGCTATGGTCTGAATATCTGTCTTCCCTAAAATTCACACGTTGAAGCCCTAAATCCCAAAGTTGATGGTATTATCAGGTGAGGCTTCTGGGAGTTGCTTAGGTCATGAGGGCGGACCTCTTATGGATGGAATTAATGCCCTTAAAAAAGAGGCTCCAGAGAGCATCCTCAGCAGGTGTCAGGGTCATTTATACTAATTTTAAAGTGTGGGCATCCACGGAGTATTAAGAGGTAGGGAAGTGCTCCAGTTAGCAACTAACTGCCAGAAGGCAGCTCATCTCGAACACGTAGAAAGCAGAAGAGCAGTCCCTCCCTCCCCAACTAATGACCAGAGTTAAACCACAGCAAACAGAGCAAGCATTCAAAACCATGCAAAATCATAGAATACTTGGGGGGACTCAACACACAAGAAAACATTTCCCAAAGCTGTAAATATTTAGATTGAAAATACCTACTGGGTGTATGTAGTTACATATTACTATCCTCATTAAATTGCACATATTTGAAATCATACTGCAAATGTTTCCTGGCCACCGTGAAGTCAATCTAGCAATCAGTAACAGAAAGTGATCAACAGATCAAATATAAACAAAGTCTTTTCAACAAACAGTGACAGATAAACTGCAGTCATTGATGGAAAAAAATGAATCTTACCAAAATAAGGGGCCACTCTGTGCCCAGTGAAATGGAAGGAAGGAAGGAAGGAAGAAAGGAAGGGAGGGAGGGAGGGAGGAAGGAAGTGCTGAGTTAGGATGTGGAGAAACTGGAAACCTGGACGTTGCTTGCAGGAATGTAAAATGGCTCAGCCATCGCGCAAAAGAGTTTGGTGGCTTCTCGAAAAGTTAAACCTAAAATTACCATCTGATCCACCAATTCCATTCCTAGGTATATACACCCAAGAGAACTGAAAATGGATGTTCAAATAAATACAAGAATGTTCACAGTGGTGCTATTCACAAGAACTAAATGATGGATGGAAACAGCCCAAGAGTCCATCAAGAGATGAATGGATAAACAAATTGTGGTCTGCCCATACAGTAGAATATTACACAGCCATGAAAAAGAATGAAGTACTGACACATGTTACAACTAGAATGAACCTTCAAAACTTTATGCTATGTGAAAGAGGTAGGGCACAAAAGGTCACAGATTATATGATTCCATTTACATGAAATGTCCAGAATAGGTAAATTCATAGAGACAGAATGCAGACTGATGGTTGCCAGGAGCTGGTGGGTAGTAAGAACAGGCAGCAACTACTTACGGACAGGAGTTTCCTTTAGGGGTGACAAAAACGTTTTGAAACTAAATAGAGTTGGTGGGTGTAAAACATTATGAATGTACTTTTTTGTTATGTGAATTTCATCTCCATTAAAAATGAACTTTTACCATTTTTTTCTCTGTACACAAAAATTCAAGTGATAGATCATAAACCTCCGTATAAAAACTAAACCTACCAAGGCATCGGAAGAAAACTTAGAGGAATATCTTTGTGACTGGAGGATGAGCAAAGCTTCTTAGAGGGGTCATGAAAATCAGGGGAAAAAAGAAAAATTAATTTGACTTATACAAAATTAAAAAGTTTGCTCATTAATTCACCATAAAAAAAGATTATGCAAGCCTCAGACTTGAAAACACTCACAGATCACATATCTGACAAAAGACAGGTATCTAGGATATACAAAGAACCCTTAAAGCATAACATTCAAAAGAGACAACCCAATTAAAAATGGGAAAGGAGTTATTCAAATGAGCAATAAACACCCGAGAAAGCTCACATTATATTACCATTCATTATAAAAGTAGAAATTGAAACCACTGTGAGCTATCACTACCTAACACCAAATGTTGCTGAGGATTTCAACAAGTGGAACTCATATGTTACTAGCAGGCATGTAAAATGGAACAAACACGCTGGGAACAGATCCGGCAGTTTCTTATTAACACAGATGTGCCCTGTAAACCAGCAATTCAAATTCTAGGGACTCACCTAAAGGAAATGAAAACACACGTTCACAAAAAGACTTACACAATATCCATGGTAACTTTATTCATAATAGGAAAAAAACCTGGAAGCAACCCAGATTTCCCCCAATACAAGAATGCATAAAAGCACTGGTTATTCATATGATAAAAACTATTCAAAACAACAAGTACAAAATTGGCATGAATTACGAATACACATAACACCATGAATGAATTTCAGAAACATTAGGCTGAATGAAAGGAGCTTCACACAAAAGACAGCTTGCTGTATCACTGCATTTACGTGCATTTCTAAAAAGGCAAAACTAACCTGTGGCAAAAAAATTATCAGAGAAGTAATTGCCTTTGGAGAGTGAGGATGGTGTTTACCTGGAGGAGCCTCGTGGAACCTCTCTGAAGTGGTGCTGATCTACATCTTGACAGAGGCTTACATTAAGGTGTTACGTGTTTGTTAGTACTCAGGCAAAGTACACTTACATATGTGCATTTGTTTGTATACATATTTTGCATTAAAAAGTTGAAACTTTACTTAAAGATGTGCATGCTGAAAAATTTAGACCAGACTCGACCGATAACTTGTAATTAACTTAGAAATTTTTGAACATCTGATGACTGATGGGTAACTAGAAGGGTACATAGCTATATAGACAGACACAGCATAAAATGAGTACAGTAAACTATTACTGGTAAGAGCTAATTGGAAGGTGGATTCTTCCAAGCATTTAAGGAAGAAATTATTCCAATTTTATGACCATGCTTCCAGAAATACTAAAAGTGGACTGATTATCTGAGAATAGCATAAACTTGATGCCAAAATTCACAAAAATTGTATATATATATCACTAATAAAATAATGAGATATTCTGAAAATAATACATAACTTTGGTGAAAGTGTAGGAAAATAGAAACCTTCATATGCAAGTACTGGGCTTTTAAATGATGCAAGTTTTTTGGAGAGTGATTGGGGAATATTCAGCCAAAAACGACTTTAAAATGTGTATATTAACCTGACATGCCCAGTACCTATAATTTATGAAGAGAAAAACTATATAATTTTTACAAATAAAATAGAACTTCTTAAACTGCCTTTGTTTACTGAATGTCAATGGAATATCAAATGCTTTGAAAACATTTTAAAGACTTTAATTTTAAATGATAATAAATGATTACATTTCATCTTCCATTGATTTTTAGGATTAAATTGGTTTCCCTGCACTAACCAAAAAACAAAGCTATGAACTTCAAAAATTTCAGGATATATATATATATATATATATATATATATACACACACACACACACACACACATATATATGTGTGTGTGTGTATCTTTCAAACGTGATGTTTACTGAAAAATCCTTCGAACAATCTTAATAAGTCTGACTAGTGAGGAGGAAATACAATTAAAAACAAAATTTCATTCCACCCCATAAATACTTTCCACAAAGGTAGAAGAGAAAGACAACAAATGCATTACTGAATAAGCATTTAACCAGAATGTTATGCGCATCACAGATTATTTACTAAGAGATGCAGAAGCAAAGACATCTCACCTTCTTAAATAGCCAAGCATATACTCAAGATAAACAATAACTAGTTTTCAAGTATAAGGACTCAACAGCATCATTTGTCACACATAGCTCATGCTAAATTCTCTTGGTAATTAGAATGACCATCTGTGTTAGCTAATTGGTTTTAGGAAAAATAAACGTTTCCTATCTTTATGAAGAAAGGTAGTTTTATAGCTTGGAGCCAGGTGCCCACAGAAGCTCTGCTCCTCCCCCGACAGAGACTGGGAAATGAAGGAAACATTTCAAAGGGACAGTACCTATCTTCTGGAGAAAGACAGCCTTAGACAGTAAAACTGGTACTTGGCTTTGAGATTTATATCTCAGACGGGCAGAGAAAGAATCAACAGTTACAAATTTTCAAAGAAAACTCTCTAAGAAAAAAAGAGGGGAGCTGTCTCTTTCTCTTTGCATTAAAGAATTTTTTTTCTTTCTTGATTTGTATTTACTTTTATAATAGCTGGTTATCAGTATGTTCTCAGATATATTTTTTTCTCTCAGATGATATTAAGGAGGGCCTGAAAAATACAGGCTCTTATTAGTAATCTTTCCAAATTAATTTTTCCCTGCACGTAATCAGGAAATCGGTGGTTTAATAGACTGTTTAAAGTCTATGGTCCTGTGAAGGATCGAAAACAATTTCTCTAATACAGTTCTCATTTTAAAAATTCTATTTAGTATTTCCCATTTTAGCTACCTGTACATCTCAGAAAAGCAAGGGCCAAATTTAGAAACGCTACTTATCTAAATATTTAGCATCAAATGTGAAGTAGATAAATCCTTAATTCACTCAGGAACAGGAAAAAAAAGTCCAGATTTAAATTCCTTGAGAGTGAATGCCACCATATAAAATTCCTTGAGAGTGAATGCCACCATATAAAAATATAAGTAAGGTGGTCTCTCTAATGCCAAAGATCGCAAACTAAACAGTAACCTGGAAATGCAGAACTCGATACACATGAGGGATCAGAATAAACTCAAGCTCTAAAAAACTCTCAAATCCTGCTTTAATTTAATCTTTCTAACAAACTTCTAGGTCTGTTCTACTGTCAAGAAAAGTAAACATAATAGTTAAATCATTCTCCATAATGCATATTAATTATGATGATTAATACTATTTAAGTACTTTCTAGTTATGAACTTTTATAAATAGGTCAAGCTGTTTCAGCTTCACAATCAACATGCAAAGTGGGTACTATTACCCTGATTTTACAACTGAGCAAAGAGAAAAACACAATGAGTGTAAACACTGCCACTTGTACAACTATCATTACAAATGTGTGCAGAAAAGGTATATATACACACGTGTGCATACATTTATATACTCACACACATATTACATATGTGTATACATGTATGCGTATATATAGTTATTCACTACAGCATTATCTGCAATAACAGAAAACTAGAAACCAAAATGTTTATCAATAGAAGACAATCATACCAAGAGATTTTAGGCACTTATAGAAAAGAACGAGGGCAGTTCATGTAAAGAAATGGAATATTCTCCAAGAATTACTCATTGAAAACACTATGATCCAGAAGAGCATTCTGCTTCCCCTGGAGTCAATTCAGATGATGGCTAAACTGGCCACTAAAAAAACTTGTACATCAGAGAAACACCTGGCATTTGATGTTAATAGAGAGACATTCATGATACTGCATATTCATTGGAAACAATCAGCTCATGATTCTGCATCAGAATCAGGTGACTTGGAAAAGCTCCCTCCATCCCATAATCCAGGGTTATCTGGGTGCAGAAGCCAGATGGATTCTACAGGTGTTAACGATTAATTGTAGATACGCTTTGGGAATATTTAAAGACACATTTTTAAAAACAGAGTTCTTATCTACATCAGATGGACCTAACGTGTAGTGATTAAAACTTATATTTAGCTACCACTGTTAAAAAAATGTATTAAAAAAATTTCTTAACCATTCTGAGAGATACATGTTTAAACACCCCACTCCCATTGTTACCACGTGTGTGTGCACATGCTTTAGAAAGAATGTGTGAGCATCTACTATGCTTTTCATAAAGCACGTAATGTCTAAAAGGAAACAAAATGTGTGATGCAAGAGGAAACATCAGAAGTTATGGATGTGAGGGGAATATTTTTGTGGCTTTGCCATTCACTAGTTTTAATTGCCCTCTGACAAGCTAACATGTTATGATAGTTTGAAGTTATTAAGCTAATTTTTCTTAGATTTCATTTAAAATCAGGAACACGATGGCTTCCGACCAAGTGAGTCAATACCACACACTGACTCAGATGTACATTACAGAAAAATTCCTAAGCTTAGCTTTCGGTCACCCTGAAGAGAAATCTGAAGCCAGAGTGTTTGTTAAGAAGGCAAATGATTTTCTGGGCGCCAAATGTTTTTCCTTATTTATGTATCATGTGAAAATTTCAGACATCTGAGAGTAATTTTTAAATAAACAGGAGCACAGGAGGACAAAGGGAAGGTGACCGGTCCATGGGCAGAGATGGAGATCCACAGCCCTCCTGGCCAGGGAGGCAGAGGTGGAGAAGCGAAGGGAAGCCAGTGGGAACGCCAACCACCCACCGAATGCAGGGGTCTTGAGGGAGAATCCAGGAACACAGAGACCCAGATTAAACTCCAGCACACCCAAGCCGGGATGTGAGAGGAGCCAGTTAGGACCCAGGAGCCCCGCCACTCTCGGGAGCTCGTGAGTTTACCTCTGTCCTGTCTAACCCTCACCCGCACTCAGACATCGACTTCAGGAGAATCATGAAAGGTGGAGGATGCTGAAGAGTGAGCATTCATCAAAAGAAACTGAGTTAACATGAAAAGTAGCATATTGTAAACAACACAAAAATATATTAAGATAATGCCAGTTTTACACGGAGAAAAGGGTCACCTTTACTTTTCGTACATATGAATTGTAACAACAAACTGTGTTACCCATGTCACTGTACTGCACTGAGCCTTAGTTTCCTGCACAATTAGAATATTAAATGTTTGCTCTGCTGTCCTTAGGAGAAGTAGCTGATTGGAGGATAAGATGCAACCATTGGAATAAAGTACTTTGCAAACTGATGAGTGTTCTACCAAAGTAAGTGTTTAGTATCATGAGGAACCCAGATAAAGAAAGTACATTTCAATTGTCTGAATCCAATATTAAAAAAAAAAAAAATTCAACAAAACAAACGAAAAATGTGATTTAGCTTATTTCTAGCCCAGATTTTTAAAAACTATATAAAATAACTAAGCTTTAGAGAGGTTTTTTTTTTTAATTAGGAAAAGTACGGTAGTTGGACGGTGGCAATCAGCAGTAATTAATAGGACTAATTTAATAATATATGAAAAAGTATAGCAATATTTTATAATATTTCTTTCTGGCCTCTGATGCAGAAATTTGTTTTAACTCTTTAAACTCCTCATTGGATATTTAAAATCTGTAAGCTCTATTACTGTATATTCTTAACACACAAAAATGTATGTCTTTGGAAAAGGAGACTGTAAATGCAATAGGGTATTTATGCATTTAATTACAAAGTAATCATGACATTTCTTTATGTCCCATGATACAAGTGAAAGTTTACTCTTTCTATTTCCTTTCGTAGTAAGCTGGCACCTCCTTCTCTTTTCCATGGTGGTAAACTGAATAGTCAATCAGCTTGAGTTCTGCTCTAATCCAGGCCACATTACACTGATTCCTGGTGTCAGTCCAATGGGATGACATCAAGCTAAATTCCTCTCATAAAAGCATTTGAGCAGGGGATACTTAGGAATTTGCTTACGAGCATCACCAAATTTTTTACTTGTAGGAACTGGTCTCCAGTTCTCCAGAAATATCCATCCACTTTGTATCTACAGGCTTGTTTTGGCCAAACAGCTATTTGTCAATCAGGACTTTGGCATCTATAAATTCATCATATAGACCACCCACATCTAAAATGTCAATCATTTGTAAACACTCTGAAGCACACTGGATGCCATCAAAAGTTAAACCCCCTCTTTCTCAGGGAAAATGGTTTTAAAGCACAATCTGAATTTATGAAACTGAAGTGGTTTCCAAATATTTAACAGCTTTAATGAAAAAATTTAGAATGTTCTTCTAATGTGGCTGCCCTTCTTTGTGAATTTTTTTGAATTCTGAAGGAATGCTGTTTTCCCAAAAATGAGGTGGTTTTTATTTTAACTCTATGAGTTTTTGTTGGAACCTATACATAACAGCAAATTAAACATCTCATGTGTAGTCAGTTTATCCTTTTCTAGATAACTTAAAGTCTTTCTGAGACCATTTAACAGTTTTAGAGAAACAGCACATATATTTCTGATTTCCTATAATTCCTTCCTTCTTTATCATCCTCAATGTCTCGTCGAATTAAAGAAGGATAGTTTTTCCACATACTTTGAAGACATGATTTTACGGCAGGTCAGTTTGTCAACATCTTTTCTACAGTCAGTAACACTGCTAACCAACTAGTATAAGGTTACTGTCTTCCATCTCATTAAAGTCAAAAATCTCATTGAGTGCTTCTGCACATTTTGAGGAAACTGAAAAGTGACCAAAATCTTTTATTACAAAAGACTCAGTTATCACAGGTAAATAAAGAACACACCTTTTAGCCACACTGTGCAAAATGTGTGCAGGATATTTTGGGGGTAACACCATTTCATTTTCAAGGTAAGAACTTTACAGACTTGATGGAATCTGACAATTTTTTACCATTGCACTGTCTGCTGAAGATGCCCACAGAGGAGCAAAGTCTAGCTTGCATGAGGACAAGATATCAACAATCTGCAGTTTCATCAAATCTTCATAGAAATCAAGATGACACGTTGAAAGTACAGTTTTCAAATCAAATCACCTAGGGGAAACTTGTTATTGCTGTCACTGGGCTCATTACTTGATACACAGCAGAAAGCATGATTGTAGTTAAGAGTCAACAGAATCTATTCTTCACTGTATGAATCCAACATATCTGTTATCAAAATGGTTCACCCATAGGACATTTAGTTGCAACCTCTTAACCAAGAAATGCAAATTTACTCAGTTCATAGATCAAACAAGGGAATATGATGGTGAGTGTTTGATAGTGAGAAGTGCCCAAGCTAATTCAGAGGTCACTACTTCCAAATGAGCAGTGGTGTCTTTTGGGGGGATGAAAACCTCAATTGATTTAAATGTGTTTGCTGTCTCTCCTGCGCATGTGGCAGTCTCCATATGTGTTTTACATCTGTTCTCCACCACCACACCCAAACCCCAATTCCTCCCTGCCTCCTGTGCTCTGTTTGGGTTATTTTCCTCCCTAATCAGGTACCTGTGACCTTCCATCTACCATTAAAATAACACAGTGGTTTGACCGTCCTTTTCAGTGATGTCTGGGTCATGAAGATATTGGTACTGTAACCATTCTAATTTTCATTATCTGAACTCTCACAAAACGTGGTCACCATACTTACAATGCTGAAAGTAAACTAGCATTAGCTCCATGCAAAGCATGGCAGCTAAGCTACAGATAAATCAAAGGTGGATTGTTAACGCTCATGATTACAGTGCACTTAATCTGTTTCACTTGAAGTGATGCGACTGTGGATGCTTTGTTATGGGAAACAGCAGTTGTGGTTGTCAATATCAGTGGCTACAGGCAAACACCAACTGTCACCATGGAAGACCATCAGAGGAGAAGCTATGCCCACCAATCTGACACTAAAACATTGCTGCTTTCCCTAACACTATTTTAAGGGCCGCCTTATGGGTTTTGCACTTTTTCCCAAACTTCTGTACTCATCACCCCAAACTGGGACTTTTTAATAACCCAGGAGGGAAATTGCCAGGACATGGGATTTTTAGTGCCAGAACCATGACAGCTCTGGAAAAACCAGGAAGGTAAGGTTGGCCTCCCACAATGCAAGTAAAACAGAAGTCAGAATGTCTTGGTATGACATGCTTTCAATCTATCTCCTGAAATGTGGAGGTCCAGAGCTGACACCCAACGAAAAGAAATATAGAACCTTAACTGGAAACAGGTTACAGTGTTTTGCAAAACATGTCTTCAACCGGAGTTTCTTAGTATCTAAATCACACAGGTAGATTGAACCTACCCTCCTTTCCCTTATTCTTCCTGGAAAAGCACACCCACCTCATCCCTGCCACTTATGGAACAGGCACTCACACAGCAAGAGGCTGCTGGCTGCATTCTTCGTCAATGTGTATTGACCGTTCACATGAGTTCAGACACAGACCATCAGCTGTTCTGATGAGCTGCTGCATTTATCCCCAGGGTGTGCCTGTTGTATTTTCTTCCATGTGACACATCAAACTGGAATATCCTTTTGTTCCTGCGCCTGAAAAGAGAAGGGGCTACTTGTGTTTCCTTGAAATGGTCATGGGCTGGGACTAAATTCTGACAGACTGCAGGAGGTGGAGGTGCTCCTCCAAATTGACATTGCAGAATAGTTTTAAAATTCTTCCACACATACACCATCACCTCAAAATAGCGTAGCTGTGACCCTTGAAGTTCTTGAGACTTGAAAGCATCCTTCTCTGCACCTTCCCAGTGGTTTTCCCAGACACGGACACTCAAGCTCTTTCCCAAAGTAAATGTCAGGGTATTCAAATGGATGTTTTGGTATATAACATATGAGAGATACTTCCGTTAGCTTCCAGAAAAGAAAGTCAAAACAAAACACGTGTATTCGTCACGTTTCAAGAATGAAACATGTTGTATACGATTCAATTATCACATGACCATGGCCATATCAGCTGCACCCTTTTATGTGACAGAAGTTTAAAGACACACTAGCAAATGCTTTCTAGCAACAATCAATAGACTAGAAACTTGCAAAATGACAGAAGATACACACTAGGTGTGGCTTGCTAGTAAGTTTAATAAAATACTGAGTTTTTCATTTCATTTATATCTAGTCCTTTAGGGTCTTCACGTATTAATCATTTCCCCCCGTTATACTCCATATTAGGTGCTACAGAAGACAAACTGAATATAGTGCAGAATATATGAAGCTAGGGGATGTATAGGGTTCAATGGGAGCAAATAGAATTTGAACAGTAAATTGATATTGTTTGTAAAGAAATATTTCTAAAATTTTCTACTGTTAATTCGTTTGCACGTATCGCTGACCAATGCAAATATGTTACACCATAAAAGTGTTTAATATCCCCTGAATTCCTTAAGAACAAAGTATGCTACCTTATTTTTCTTCCAATTTTAATTTGCTGTGTATCTAACTTCCAACTGGTACAATTTTTTACAAAACCAAGCTGTAAAATAAGGACAACAGAGAGTGGTATTGAGGCCACATTTTTCTTGATCTGGGTTTTGTGGTGAAACACAATGACCTGCTCACTTATATATGGATATATGGACTTATATATGGATAAATATCACATATATATGTGATAAAGCCAAGTGTGGGTACAGTTAGATCTGCACAACAAATCAAGAGGTTTATAAGATGACACTTGTGCCTTGCCAGCTTTCGTTTGGGGACAGAAGAAAAGAAGACCTGCAAAAAATTACACTGAGCCAATGTTAAAGTGCTTTGGTTTGAAAATGCAAAGAATATACAGAATTATCTCAAAATTTAAAAAGAGTATAACTGAGAAGGCGATTATTTTCTTAAACTTGAAATCTTCACGCCATGGTACAGAAGCAGTCTGATCATCTACGATCACCATATTCACTCCTTCCGTCCCTACACATGGCCTGGACCCTGGCCTTCCTGCTTCCTGTCATGATGCAAACCTTCCAACAGCTCTGGCCCTGCTGTGCCTGGACGTGGCCACCTCGGAGGGTCAGGGGCACCATGCTCTTTACTGCTGTAGGGTCCTTATCAAAAAACGAAGCCTCTCTGCTGGATGCATTTTCATAGCCGCTGGGATAATTTTAATGTGTTTTTGATGCATGGGACATTTATGTTGTCAGAACAACAGTTTTGCATGATTTGTATGAGAGCTTTTATGGCTTTTAAAAATGATTCTGAAAGCCAAAAGAGTTTTTGTATGAGTGATGGGTAAATGGGCCCAGTAGGAGAAATTGAGTATCAGGGATAAGTATTTTCATTTGTGAATGTAATTATTATAACTTTGGTAAGGCCTAATCTGCTAGTTTTTAAGCAGAAAACCAGAACTGGACATAGAATTACAGCTTATAAATAAGTGATATATTCTGAATATAAAAATATACATTACATTTGTACCTAACTTGTGGATTTCAAAGTACTGTTACCCGTGTTACTTAATCAGGCTCTCACAGTCACCTGAAGGTTTAGGCAGAAAAATATTTTTGTTCTCATCCCACCGAGGAGACAGAGGCTCAGGGAGGACAGAGACCTGAGCAGAATCCTTACAGTCTTTCCTTGGGATGCTTAGGGTCGCTTCTGCACGGAAGCAATTTCACCAATTAAATACCCACAATTCTTCAGTGGGGAGAAGCAGGAGCTTAGTCCATCCAGAAAGGTGATCCTCGCAAAGAAATCACTCAACACTCCGCAATTAATGTCTATTTAATAGAGAGTTACATGGAGGACATGGGGCACCAGACAGCAACAATTAGAAGAGAGGGGCAAAGCCATGGTGTAGAAATGTTTCATTCTAGCAGAAATATCATCAGGAGGAGGTTCATAAACTGTAAGAGGGGGCAGGTGACACAGTGTTTGCTATGGTCTAAATGTCTGTGTCCTGCCAAGATCCATGGATTGAAACCCTAACCCCCAAGGGGGGGGGCGGGTCTAGAGGTGGGGCATTTGGGAGGTGATGGAACATGAAGACAGAGCCCTCATGGATGGGATCAGTGCCCTGATAAGAGGTCTGAGAGAGCTGCTTCAAACAGAAGCTACTGATATTCTGTCTCATTTAACACCTTATTCTTCTACTGAATTGAAGAGGTATTTTCACTATATACAAATGACAAGTACAAGGTTGAGTGTGTTTCTGCAAACTTGATTTTGCTCCACTGGATTATCTGACTATTACTGTACTCTGATTTCAGTAGATTCGTGTATTCATGCTTTGATGTTTTAAGCAAATTCCCCTTCTTGACTTCTTTATATCTGTCTTGGCTTCTTTCGGTTGTGATTATTTTATATGAACATTAGAATGAGTTTTTCCATGTTTATATGAACATTAGAAGGAGTTTTTCCAATATTTTTCCAAAAGAGCTCTTGTAACTCTTTTTCTTGAAGCTGCACTGAAGTTAAATATTCGGTGGGGATAAGGTTCTTTATGGTCAAGTCTGTGGTATATCATGCAAGTATTAGATCATCATCTTACATCAGTATTTCTCCATAAGGACTTACATAATTTTCATAGAATTAATGTTATGACTGCTATAATTTTTATCAGTACTTTAAGTTGGAAGTATTGATTTCATTTTTTTTAACAAATTTGGTCATTTATGATTTATAGAAAAGTTACCAAATTTCTCTTTCTTGATTTTTATCTAAATACCGTGCCAAATAAATTTATAAGCTTTATTTTTAAATTTTATAATTTAAAATACAGAAAATCCAATAAAGAATAAAAAGAATTTTTTTAAATCTGTCATTCCAAACTTCATACAGACGTGAGTGTGTGTGTGTGTGTGTGTGTGTGTGTGTGTGTGTGTGTTCATGTCTTATTGCTTTGGCTAGGCTCTCTCATACAATGTTGAGTGGGCACAGTGATATCAAGCACCCTTGTCTTATTTTTGTCTTTAATGGAAATATTTTTAAAAATTCACTATTGTTTTCTGTATTTTTTTGATGGATAAATTAAAGGAGCCATTTTTATCTATATACATATAAATTCCTGATAAATTTTACCAAATACATATTCTACAGTAATTTTTTACCTTCAAAATGTTAAGTTTTGGATTTACTTTTTAATTTTAAATTATTTTTAAAAACATACTTTCACGGTACTTTATTTCATGATACATTATTATACACTATTTCTATAAAGCATACTACTTCAGGAATCAGCTATTTGTAATACATAAAGGTTATTTTTTTTGAGGTTTTAGTGAAATGTTTATATGTAACCATCTGAACCTATGACTTTTGTTATATCTGAGCGTGAAGGAGTAAAGAAGTTAATTTTATACCATTTTATATTTTATTAGATATTAGTTAAACCAAATTCTATTTGACTCTATTATGACTTTATACAAAATTATCTACTTTTATTAAAAATTACACTGAATAAGTTGTTGAAATCAAATTTTATATATACATTTTTTATATCTCTACTCTTTTAGCTCATGTGTCACCCTTGCATTCATATAAATTTTTCTCTCTTTTCTTCAGTTTTCCTAAATATTTACGTTTACCTACTTTATTATTTTTTGAACAAATGAACTTGTGGTACTATTGGTCTTTGCTGTTATTTGTTTCCTGTCTAATCAATTTATCTTGTTTATTATTTCCTTCCTTCAACTTGTCTTCCATCAAGCGTTGTTTTTCTAACTTCTTAACTCTTTGGTTATTAACATTCATTCTTTCTTTTGTTCTTCTTGATTTCAATTTTTTAATAAATCCTTTTATACAGTACTTTAACTGAAACCTACTTGGTTTGATACATAGACTCTTCATATCATTTAATTCCAAAAAAGTGCTATTTTCATTAATATTTCTTTCTTAATACATAATTTAATTAGAAGTAACTACTCAAGTTTTAAGACATGGGTTTTGTTCTATTTTTAAATCATTTATTTCTAATTACACTGCCTTATGACAGAAAACAAATTAGTTTTATCTTTCAAATTTAATGAGACTTGCTTTGTGATGCAGTATATTGTACACACAAATATAAATAATCATATATTTTTAAATTTATAATTCAAGTTTCTACACACATTACTTTTTATATACATCATTCATTTCTGAGAAAAGTTTCATATGAATTCCTCTGTAATCTTGTATGACTGCCAAGTCTGTCTTACACATTTTCAGATTACTTTCTAAAGTCGTATTTACTGAGATACAATCTATGTACAATCTAGTATTGGGTTGACCAAAAAGTGCCTTTGGTTTTTAAGTAAAAATAAAAGACACATTTTTCATTTCCACCAAGAACTTTACTGAACAAACGTATTCACCCTTGTGTTCCACTACCTTCGGCCATTTTTCAGGCAGCTTCATAATTCTGTCTTCCCAACACTTTTTATCTTTTTGAGCAAAGAACTGTTCCAGGTGCCTTTTACAGTCTTCCAGGGAATTGAAAATTCTTCCATTAGAGAATTTTGTAAAGACTGAAATAAACGGAAATCCAAAAGTGCAATGTCTGGTGAATACAGCAGATGAATCAGAACTTCCCAGCCAAGCTGTAACAGTTTTCCCCTGGTCATCAAAGAAACATGCGGTCTTGCGTTATCCTGATGGAAGATGATGCATTTTCTGTTGACTAATTTTGGATGCTTTTCCTTGAGTGCTGCTTTCAGTTGATCTAATTGGGAGCGGTACCTGTTGCAATTAATCCTTTGGTTTTCTGGAAAGAGCTCATAATAGATAACTCCCTTCCAATCCCACCACATACACATCACCTTCTTTGGATGAAGACCAGCCTTTGGTGTGGTTGGTGGTGGTTCATTTCACCTGCCCCACGATCTCTTCCGTTCCACATTATTGTGCAGTATCCACTTTTCATTGCCCATTACAATTTGTTTTAAAAATGGAACGGTTTCATTATGTTCAGGTAGAGAATCTCATGTGGAAACACGGTCAAGGAGGTTTTCTCGCTTAACTTATGTGGAACCCAAACATCAAAGCGATGAGCATAACCAAGCTGGTGCAGATGATTTTCAACACTTGACTTGAATATTTTAAGTATGTCGCCTATCTCTCACGTGGTATAATGTTGATTATTCTCATTTAATGTCTCGATTTAATCGCTTTCAACTTCAACTGGTCTACCCAACCATGGAGCATCGTCCAGTGAGAAATCTCCGGCACGCAACTTCGCAAACCACTTCTGACATGTTCACTCTGTCATAGCATCTTCTCCATATATACTGTGCAAATCTTTTTTTGCGTTTCAGTTGCAGTTTTACCTTTCTTGAAATAATAAAGCATAATATGCTGAAAATGTTGTTTTTCTTCCATCTTCAATATTAAAATGGTTACGCAAAAATTCACCCATTTTCATGTCTTTTTTTTTTTTTTTTTTTTGCAGTACGCGGGCCTCTCCCTGTTGTGGCCTTTTCCGTTGTGGGGGACCAGG
>NW_006796769.1:1136262-1174477 GCF_000442215.2 Lipotes vexillifer | reverse complement strand
CGCGGGCCTCTCACTGTTGTGGCCTCTCCCGTTGTGGAGCACAGGCTCCGGACGCGCAGGCTCAGCGGCCATGGCTCACGGGCCCAGCCGCTCAGCGGCATGTGGGATCTTCCCGGACCGGGGCACGGACCCGTGTCCCCTGCATCGGCAGGCGGACTCTCAACCACTGCGCCACCAGGGAAGCCCCATAAGTCTTTTTTTAAATGTACGGTGATGTGACAGCTGTCACATACAAGCTAACAACATTGTTCTGAATCAAGTTAAAGACAACTAAGTACTACTAGTGCCATCGTACGGAAAAAACAGAACGAAACTTTTGGCCCACCCAGTACATCTATTTGAGTGCATAAGTCAATGAGCTTTGGCAGATAAATATACCCATGAAACCACCACTACGATAAGAAGTGAGAGCACTTCTACCAGCACCCAGAAAGTGTTCCTTCCACACTGAAGTTTATCCCATCTTCTGTACTTCCAGCCACAACAGATCTGCTTGCTGTCGCTATAAATCAGCTCTCATCTTCTGGAATTTTATATGAATGGAATCATCTAGTAGAGACTGTTTGTTGCACTTCTTTAATTTAGCACTGTAAATGAAAACTTAATCAGTTGAGCTAAGTAAGAAATGGAAAATTTTATTCAAGCCAAATTTGAGGACTGTAACTCAGGAAGAGCATCTCGAAAGCTCTGAGAACTGTTCCACACATTTTAAAGTCAAAGCACAATTATATAAGTTTTTTGAGACAGAGGGATGTTCATTAAATAACAGTTTACACAATCCAGATCTAAGCACCCTTATCAAGAAGGAATGTTATCTTCAGGGACTTGTCTTACTGATGCTAAGAGAATGTTGCTCTTTATGGGTGAGAAGGTATTTCTTCCTATGGAGGAGTTTTGGTCCATGCCTAATGCAGATTCCCAAAGCACAGTGTGGGGAGAGGAGAGGCCAAAGGGCAGAGAAAATTTTTTATGCTTAAATTTTTCTTGTCTTGCCATAAAATATGAATTTTATTTCACAGCACAATGATTCTGAGATTCATCCATACTTTTGCACATATTAGTAGCTCCTTTTTATTATATGGATATGCCACATTCTGTTGATTAATTCACCTTTTGATAGACCTTCTGGCTTTTTTCAGTTTTTGGCTATTGTGAATAAAGGTATTATAAATATTCCGGCATACACTGTTTTTTTAACAGTAGTCATCCCATTAAGTGTGCAGTAGTATTTTACTGAGTTTTCAATACTCTCTGATGATTTACGATGGTGAGCACCTTATACGCATTTAACCATGATGGATGTGTCTCTTTTTGTGAGCTATCTGTTGCATCTACATTTGTCCTCCCAGGTCAAGCTGTGACTGTGGCTCCCCTTAGAGAAAAAGCCACAAAGAATGGAAAACTAATTCCTGGTAGGATGATTGCTCCAAGTTTGGACTAGCCCTCACCTCGACCCACCAAAAAAAAACAAAAAAAAGAACAAAAGCACCTGTTCTTCTTTGAACAGTTTCTTTGTTTGGTTGTTTTTGTTGTGACTCATAGATTTTATAGAAGATGAGCGCCTTTGCTGGGAGCCTGCTGCTCCACACCACAAGTGGAACTCAGGCTACCATTTAATTGCACTTTCCTTCTGTCTTGAGGTGTAGGGCTGAGACACCTACACCTCAAGACATGTATGGTTTAGAATTTATACATTTTCACATACACTATTATCATTGGTCTGCGAATGCTTTCTCCGTAGATGAGTGGATGGGTAAATTAGCACCCCTTCTCTATTGCCATTCCTCACTCCTATCTTTCCCCACAGGCAAACAGTATAATCTGTTACACATGTATGTGATGTAAATGAGATACATGATCTTGTGAAGCATGCATTATGGTTTAGAATTTATGCATTGTAAGTTCATGTAAATGGCATTATATTATAGCTCTCACTGTATTTTTAAAATTCAGCTTTATGTTTTTAGCATCTAATTATACTGCAGTGTGCACACATAATCTGTATCTTCTAAGGACTGCCTAGCATCTTATACTTCCATCCACCACTTTCAATGTATCCACTCCCTCAGTGATAGACAAAATGGTGAACTCCCCACTACATGAACAACATGTTGATAAATATCCTTGTAAACCTTGCCTTCTGAATGCATTTGAAATTATTTGCTGAGCTCTACACTTAAGAGTGGAATTTGTATGTCACAGAACATGCACATACTTGATTTGATTAAATTGGGTCAGATTGCCCTCTACAATATGTGTGGCAGATGGTTTCAAGTGACAATATGATCTTGGTGTTTTGGATTAATCTATATGAATTATGTTCACCTTAGGATATCCTTTGGTTGATTTTAAAATTTGCTCTTATTTGCATGCCTCTGGATTAAATTTTCCTTTGCTCCCAATCTTTCTATATTATAGTCAATTTTATTATATCTAAACAAAACACAGCTAGATTTAAAATCCAAGCTGACAGCAAGGATGTACTGCATAGCACAGGGAACTATATTCAATATCTTGTAATAACTTATAATGGAAAATAATCCAAAAATACATATGTGTGTGTGTGTGTGTGTGTGTGTATGTATAAACTGAATCACACACAAAAAATCCAAACTGATAATTTGTTATCAGACAAGTTTAAATCATTTATTGTTATTGTTATTATTGGTCCTTATTTACCATTTAAAACTTAGATTTGTTTACTACGCTTTATTAGTATGATATATCTTTTTCTTTCACACTCCACTTTTTGACTCCCTTCCTTCCTTCCTTCCCTCCCTCCCTCTCTTTCTTTCTTTCTCAGAACAATGTTTTGAATGCACAGAAAATACATACATCATACCTACTATTTGTTACTGTTTTACCATTTCCTTCATTGTCTTGGATTTCTGCATATTTTGGATGACTATCAAAGGTCTGTTCACCTTTTCATTGAGAATCCTTACTTGCCTGCCAAGCCTGCTTTTTGTTATTACTCAGCAAGTGTGTAATATGCTTCTGATAGCCACGTTTCAGCAACTTGTTTTCTGGGTGTAGGGACCCCTATCTCTAAGGGGGCTCTGCCTGTGGTGCTGCTCCATTTTTCTCCTCCCAGTGACCATGCTTACTGCTTTATCCTTCCTCAAACATTTACTCAAAGCTACTCAGCCATAAAAAGACAACAACAAAAAAAGGAATCCTACCAGCTGATTTGATTACAGAAACCTAATTAATTTCTTCCCCACTTTACAAGAATTAAGAAGTCTTCAAGATATACAGAAGGCATAGTCAAATTCTTAGAACGGCCAGTCTTTGATCAACACTTTTAACTGACTGTTATTTTTTATCTTCATTCAGTTAGTCAACCTGTAGTTTTAGTTTTGTGCTCACAGTGTAGATAAAACCCATATCACTGAGGATCCAATTTTGAAAATATAAACAAATAAACAAATTTTAAAACTCTCTGCTAATAAAAGTAAAATCATTATAGAGAATTTATTTGAAAAAAATAATTTACCTCTCAGTTCTTGGACTGATTTTTAGAAAGATTATGAGGGTCAAGTGAATAACTGGTCTGAATCTCAAATACATACTTAAGACATTCTTAATAAAGATGAATGATGGTTGAATTTATTAATTTCTAAGGGACCAACAGACCAATACCAATATAAGTTTCTCCACATACAGATTTTCAAATAGTCCTATACATTAGTCTAGTGTAAACACTCACTTGTGCAAATATTTCTAATAATAGCTCAACATTTAGTATGACAGCTTTCAGAAGTTAGATTAATTAAGCTACTGATTCTCAATGTGGTAGTCCAGAAATTGGCATTCATTAAATGGTTTAAGTAAATTCACAGAACTAATCAGTAAGAGATTAACATCTGTTAGTTGACAACTGAGTTGTTTCTAGGTCTCTGTTCAGATAACTAGGTTTGGATTAGACAAGACAAAGAAAAAGCATCACAGAACGAGAACCTGCTCGCTGTGAAGAAAAAGGTGACACACCAGCAGTAAGTGTAAAACTCTATTATCTTGGGCAACAAATTTCAACTCATAGCTTCCCTGATTGGACTGTAACGTGACCTGGGTGTCTCACAAATCCACCTCAATGTCTACCACAGGCAACTCTGTTCATTTGTCAGGGCTGACTTGCATGGTTGGTCCTGGGTATGTAGACTCTGACTGTGGTAAATGTTTTCTCTGTCACACTACTCCATAATAACTACAAATTAGAGTTCTTAGATTTACACATTTTGAAAGGTTACAGAAGTAGCATACTAGACACATACCCATTTTTTAAATGAGCATAAAGAGTTTGAAAGAAATGATATTTCAGTTTTGCCATGTTCATTAAAAGAGCCAACTTGAATCTTACTGCTCTGAGCTGTAAGAATACTTACTATACATTATTCATTCTTATTTAATGCCCAGAATGAGAATCAACCTTTACAATTTCTCTTAATCTGACTGACTTGGGTCAGAACTTCACACTTGGAAATTTAGCTTTAAATGTTTTCAGCTCATATCAATCTCCAGGGTAACTTCCCAATGGTGTTTTTATTGAGAGTATCTGTAAACAATAGCAAAATTCCACTTACACATAAAATACTACCATCCTATCTCCTGCAGGTTAAGTACATACACCCACACACACGGGCTCCAGGGTCTCATGAGACTGCAAATATAGTGTCAGCCAGGGCTGGGGTCTTATCTGAGGGCTCATGCAGGAAAAGATCTGCTCACTTCATGGTTGTTAGAGGGATTCATTTCCTCCTGGGGTATTAGACTGAAGGCCTCAGCTTCTAGCGGGGTGTTGGCTAGAGGCCACCTGAATTCATTGCCATGTGGTTCATGCCTCTCTCTCTCCCCACGGAGCTACTTGCTTTATCAAAGCCAAGAAGGGCAAGTGTCAGCTAGCAAGATGGAAGTTACAGACTATGTAATGCAATCAGAGAACCCAGAACCTTTGATATATTCTACTGGTTACAAACAATACAGATCCAGTCCCTACTCAAGGACAGGGGATTAGACAAAGCATAAACACAAGGAAATAAGGAACACTGGGGGTCACTATGCAATCTGTCTGCCATAAAAGAAAAAGTTGAGTGATGGAAAAAAAAGACCTAGAAGATTCAAGAATCGAGATGATACATTAGGACATAATTACAGGTTTCAGATACAGTTTCAGATTAAATGAAAAGCTGAATAACAAGTTGGTAATAAAAATATTCCACTTTAAAAAAATATACATTTAAGTTTTATATTAAACAGTATTCACACACTAACATTTCTTTAAATGTTATTTGCCATTAATTTGAACTAACATGTATGTATTGCATTGATAACAAATGATTATGACTTTATCGTTTAAGTTCCAAAATGATTCTTGAATTATTAAGAGAACAACACTGATTAGTATTGTTTTAGCATTGACTTTTTATTATTGAACCATTATTTGAAGTTGTTCATCCATGTGTAATATCCAATAGAGAATTAAATGATTAAACACCCAGTGGGAGTGTTTCAGTACAAAACTTGCAGCTTAATGTAAAAGAAAAGAAAATGACACTAAGAAAAAGCTTGTAGTTAGGGGAAATTTTTATTGTTCCAATTCCTCTTTCCCAGACAATCAGCATATTTAAGCACAAAACCATGGGATAAACAGTCGTTCACTACAGTAAGAGCCCAAATTGAAAGACCTTGTGTGTGTGTGTGTGTGTGTGTGTGTGTGTGTGTGTGTGTGTGTGTGTGTGTGTGTATTCTGATAGCATTTTGTGAAAACTTTTGATTATTCAATTTTTTAGTTTTCTTTGCTCACTGGAATAATCTGTACTCTCAATATTTACCAAATTGCTTTCTTTTCCAAGTATTTCCATGTCTCTTTTATTAAACTAAAATATCACCTTTAATAAATGTTTTCTTTTTGTATGTATTACAGACATTTTTGCAATTCTCACTTAGATATCTGTCTCTAAAATAATATAAACTGTACTAAAGATTACACCAAAAACTCTTAGAACTAGTAAACCAATTCAGCTAACTTTCAGTATACAAAATCAACATAAAAAATTAGCTGCATTTTTACACACTAATAACAAATTATCTGCAAGAGAGATAAAGAAAACAATCCCATTTACAATAGCATCAAAAACAATAAAATATTTAAGGATAAATTTAACCAAGGTAAAAGTATATACACTGAAAGCTATAAGACAATGATGAAAGAAACTGACGAAGTTACAAATAAGTGGAAAGATATCCTGTTTTCACGGATCAGAAGATTTAATACTGTTAAAATGTCCATGCTATCCAAAGCAATCTTCAAATTCAATGCAATCCCTATAAAAATTCCAAAGGAATTTCTCACAAAAATAGAAAAATCAATCCTAAAATTCATACAGGACCACAAATAGCCAAAGCAACTGTAAAAAAAGAACAAATCTGGAGTCATCACACCTCCTATTTTCAAAATACAAAGCTATAGTAATCAAAACAGTATGATACTAGCATAGAAACAGAAACATAGACTAATGGAACAGAATTAAGAGCCCAGAACTAAACTCACACATCTATGGTCATCTAATATTTGACAAGGGAGCCAAAAGTACTCAATGCGGAAAGGATAGTCTCTTCAACAAATGGTGTTGGTCAAACTGGATATTCGTATGCAAAAGAATGAAACTGGACCCCTATCTTACACCACTCACAAAAACTAACTCAAAATGGATTAAAGACTTAAATGTAAGACCTGAAACCTTAAAAATCCTGTAAGAAAACATAGGAAAAAGCTCCTTGACATTGGTCTTGCAATGATTTTTTAGATATGACATCAAAAGCACAGCAACTAAAGCAAAAATAAACAAGTGGGACAACATCAAACTAATAAGCTTTTGTAATGGAATAAACATCAACAAAATGAAAAAGCAACCTATAGGATGGAAAAATAATATTTGCAAACCATATACCTGATAAGGTGTTAATATTCAAAATACACAAGGAACTCATACAACTTAATAGCAAAAAAAAATCCTATTAAAAAATGGACAAAGGAACTGAATAGACATTTTTCCAAAGAAAATATACAAATGGCCAACAGGCACATGAAAGGCACTTAACATCACTAATCATCAAGGAAATGTGAACCAAAACCACAAGCTATATGGGGACTTCCTGGGTGGCCCAGCGGGTTAGACTCCGCACTCCCAATGCAGAGGACCTGGGTTCAATCCCTGGTCGGGGAACTAGGTCCCACATGCATGCAGAAACTAAGAAGTCTGCATGCCGCAACTAAAGATCCTACATGCTGCAACTAAACATGCTAAAACTAAGACCCAGCACAGCCAAAATAAATAAATAAATGAATAAATGTTAAACAAACAAACAAAAAACACAAGCTATCACTTCACATCTGTTAGGATGGCTATTATCAAAAAGACAAGACATAACAAGTGCTGGTGAGAATGTGGAGAAAAGGGAACCTCTGTGCACTGTTGGTGAGAATGTAAATTGTCATATCCAATAATTATACATATAAGTCATATATATGGTTTATATTATAAAACAGAATATTATTCAGCCATAAAAAAGAAGGAAGGCAATCCTGCCATCTGTGACAACATGGATGAACCTTGAAAGCATTACGCTCAGTGAACTAAATCAGGGAGGGAAAGACAAATACAGTAGCATCTCACTTATATGTGGAATCTCCAAAAACAAACTCATAGAAACAGAAAGCAGATTGGTGATTGCCAGGGCCCGAGAGATGGGAGATCTGGACCCTTCTTTCCCAGGATCAAAATATTTGAGAGTCTGGGGGAGGGGCAACAAATCTAGCCCCTTCAATGTAATAAGAAAAATCCCATTGCAAGCGAGGTCCTGAAAATGTTAACAGTAGACAATGTAACTCTCCACACTAGCAAACTGAACACAAAAGAAAACAAAACCCATCTGATCATCTTAATCGATTCAGAAAAAGCTTTTGACAAAATTCAATGCCCATTCTTGATTAAAAACTCACCAAACTCAAAAATTCTTCACCCTGAAAAAGAGCATCTACAGATAAATGATCAAATAATGGTATGATACTATAACTGATGAAGAAATGACTGAATGCGTGTGTCCTAGGATCAGGAAATGACATGGCCCTAACCAGTGAACAGGAAAAGTAAGGCAAGAAGATAGATAAAAGACATAGAGACTGGAAAGGGAAAAAAAAAAAAAAAAAAATTGTAGCTGACATGACTGCCTATGTAGAAAATCAAAAAAACCCTGCACAACAGAACTATAGCTAAGATGTGAGCTAAGAAAGGGCACAGGATTCAAAGTCAATATATACAAATTCAATTGTATTTCTTGATAACAGTAATAGATAACTGGAAACTGAAACTTAAATGAGAGCACCGTTATAATTTGCATCAAATATTTAGGGATAAATTTAACAAAATATGTGCAAGATTCACATGCTGAAAATTCTGTAATCTTAATGAGGTAAATAAAAACCCCTAAGTATTAAAAAAAACACACACACCAAATTTAGGAATCAGAAGACTTAAATAGATTCAATGCAATACTGATCAAAATCCCTGTAATTTTTCAGTAGATGTCAGTAAGCTGATTCTAAAATACACACTGAAAAATACAAGGACCTAGATTAGCCAAGATAATTTTGAACAAGAAAAAACAAGTTGGAGGATTTACACAATCTAATGTTCGGTTTCTACAACACTACAATAATCGACACAGTGTGATACTGGCCACATGATATATGTATCAATCAATGGAAGAGAAAGAATCTACACAGAAATAGACCCACAAATATATGGTCAAATGGTTTGATAAAGGTGCTAAGATATTCAATGGAGAAAGGATAGTCTTTAAAACAAATGGTAGTGAAACAAATCACATGCATTAACGTGAAATACATCATAGATCTAAATATAAATCTATAAAACTTCTAGTAGAAATCATAGGAGAATGACTATGTGACCTTGAGTTTGGCAAACTTTTCTTATGTAGGACAGAATGTGCATGAATAACGTTAAGACAAGTTAGTATAACTATCAAAAGTAAAACCTTTAGCTTTTCAAAAGATACTATTAAGAAAATGAAAAGGCAAGCAACACACAGGGATGAAATATTGGTAAACGTATAGGTGATAAAGGACTTTACGATGATTATATATAGCTCTTCCACAACTCAGAGTGAGAAAGCAAGCATTCCATTTAAAAACTGGCAAAACATTTACATAGACACTTCATTGAAGAAGAGATACGCATAGGAAAATGAGCACATGGAAAGGTCCTCAACCCAGCAGGGAAATGCAACTCAAAAGCAAGATGACCAACTGTCACACACCGATTAAAATGGGGAAATCCTAAAAACATGGCTGGAAAGATATGGAGCAACGAGAACTCTCAGACATTACTGGTGGGAGTATAAATATTTACAAAATAGAAAAATAATTTGGTAGTTTCTTATAAAGTTAAAAATATATTTACCATACAACCCAGGAACCCTACTCTTAGGTATCACCTAAGAGACATGAATAAACATGTCCAGGAAAAACCTATGAGTGGCTACAGCAGCTTTATTTGTAATTGCCAAAGACTGGATAGCAGTACCTAATGGCCATCCTGTGGTGAGTGGTTAAACAGCTATGGTGCTTTCGACAGTTCAGGAATAATAAGGAATCAATAACTAACATGTAAAACGTGTACAAATCCCCAAAGCTTTAAACTATGTGAAAGAAGCCAGACTCATGAGGACATGTACTATATAAATTCAATTATATGACATTCTGAACTCTGCCAACTCACAGGGACAGAACTCAGATCAGTGGTTGCCAGGTGCTGGTGGCAGGAGGTGATTTATTTCAAAGAAGCAGGAGAATCATTTTTGGTGTGACTGAAACATTCTAAATCTTAATCATCATCATGGTTACAGGACTGTCAACATGGGTCAAAATTCAGAGAACTATGCACCTAAAAATGGAAAATGTTATTGAATTCAGATTTTACCTCAATAAAACTGACCTAAAAATATTCAGATAAGTCAGATTTTGCATGCCTTCAAATCATCAAGGAAGAATTATTCAGCAAATTTAATACGTACTACTAGGTTTCATCAATTTATGTAACTTTGTTAGAATGCTCTGAATATTCATGGTACTTAAACGGTAATTTCAGTTACTCATTAACTAAAAACTACTATGCCACAAACAAGCTGGTGTTACAAGATAAACCGAGGCACATTAGAATTTACAAGGGTTCATCTCAGCAAACATCCATTTAAATCAGGCAGCATCAAACCACGTGTGGTTAGGAGTGCCTCAGGGACAAAGCTAGGGGTAAGGTTTTTATAGAGAAGACACAGGAGCAAAGCAGAGCAGAGCAATCATTTGATGGGATGGACCTTAAACTATATTTGGGAAGCACAGCTGGTCATCTGTGATCATTTGTTCTTAAGTTTCACATTCTCCATTGAAGCGCCCGGGCTTCAAGTCGGCCCAAGCATCAGAGCACCCCCAGTTTGATGGCCTCCTTGTTCATTACTGTAACATGAGTTGCCAGAAAAATGCACCATAGAATTAACGATGAATGAGGTTTAACGATGTATGCTTTTTCCATTATTTTTGACAAGAACACAAAAACCTGTGAGTATTCACAGCTTTTAGCCTTATCACCTGTAAAAGCAAGTCTGTTTTTATCTCTGTTTCTCTAGGAGGTGGGTCAAAAAGAATCTTGCTGTGATTTACGGGCAGGACAGGAATAAAGACGTAGAGAATGGACTTGAGGACATGGGCAGTGGGAAGCGTAAGCTGGGACGAAGTGAGAGAGTGGCATGGACTTATATACACTACCAAATGTAAAACAGATAGCTAGTGGGAAGCAGCTGCATAGCACGGGGAGATCAGCTCGGTGCACTGTGACCACCTAGAGGGGTGGGATGGGGAGGGTGGGAGGGAGACGCGAGAGGGAGGAGATATGGGGACATATGTGTACGTATAGCTGATCCACTTTGTTATACAGCAGAAACTAGCACAACACTGTAAAGCAATTATACTCTAATACAGACGTTAACAACAACAACAAAAAAGTGAATCTGATATGGCTCAATTCTGGGCCCTTGAAATGTGTAGTCATAGCATGCCCAGGAGGAGCTTACATAATCTTAGATCGGCTGGCTGGCTGGACCTCTGAAAGGGCACAGAGCTGGAACACAGTTAGAAAAGGTAAATGTGAAGTAGTCTGGGAGAATTTACAGGGAAGGAACAAAGGTAGGGGCACCTGACGTGCATCTGTGAACCTCTGTGTGTGTGAACTGGATCCTGCTTCGGCGATCCTTAAGAGAATGAAGAAAAGGTACAAATTTCATCAAATATTGCTCTGTTGATTCTTTACCCATCTAACAACTTCATTATTTATCTTCCATACTGGAATATCTTTGACTGTATAATCTTTATTTGACCCTGATTTGTAGTGGCTTAGCTTTGCACTGGTGATTCTGCCAGTAAACAAGGCATATGCACGACAAACATAATATGCATACAAGACAATTCGTGCGTGCCCTGGAAGAACGTAGATTACGCTTGCAATAGAAGGTGGTTACAGACAAGGAACCAGGTGGCACGATAAAGACTAGGATAGAAATAAGTACAGGATTCTGCACAGAGAAAGACTTCTAGAGTGGATGCCAAAGGACAAAGGCAATTAGGAAGATGAGGAATTGATGAACAGCTTGTAGGCAGGTTCAAGTTCATGTCTAACACCTGTGGTCTGGACAGTATGACTGGATGGTAAGAGATGAGAAGAGGACTGTTGAGATCTGGACAGAAGAGGTGAGTATAGAGATTTGGTCATGGAAGGTCCTATGTTCCTAATAAGGGGTCCTTCTAAAGTCTGGGAGGACTCACTGAGAGATTTTACCAAGGGAGGGTCATGGTCCAATTTGTGTTTTAGAAAGACCAAAGAGACACAAAAGGGATGGAATGGGATCAGGGAAATTGCTTCAGAATTGAGGTGTCCTCCCCCCAAATTGGGGAGGGATAATAGGGCGGGCTGGATGTGGGACTGTGTGAGAAACAGTCCAGGACACCCACCATGGTAACAGAGGCAGTGGTGACGGTCCCAGTAACAAGCCACTCACTACGCTGAGGGCTACCTTGGGCAGCAGGGACACTTCAGGGATATGTTCCCCTGAGGACACTATAATTAGCTCTACGTCCCCGGTGGGGAAACTGAGCACAGAGATGGTCCCATTCGTGGGTTCCTGCCCGAGAGCTGCACACCCACTGCCGGGCGGCGCACCGCTCACCGGCACATGCCGGGCGCACCTGCACACCTGGGACGCCGCAGGCCCGGATGCTGACCCCGGGCCCGTCTACCTGACGCCCACCTGCCCTCTGCTTCCGCGTCCCCAGCCCGTCCGGCTCTGAGGACACTTTAACCCGGGTCCCCAGAGGTGGGTGGCCGCCGCAGCGGGTCCCCTCGTCCTCGAGGCCTGCCAGGCGACCTGCGCAAGGACGGGTGCCGAGGCAGAGGCTGCGGCGACCTGGCTGGAGCCGCGACCCACGCCCGGGGGCCGGGGGACGGCGAAGGGCCTACCTGGAGAGCCGGGCCGGCTCCGCGGACGCGTCCCCGCCGAGTCCTCCTCCGGGGGCGGCCGGGGGCCCACAGCGCGGGAGGAGCTGGGCGCCGACCTGGGCCGACTGGGCCGGCCTTCGGCCCGGCTGGCTGCGCTGGACCAGTCCCCGGCCTGTGGAGGCCGCACTGCCCCTCGACGGTTGGAGCGAGACCACTCTGAGGCCCGAGGAAGGGGCCTCCAGGGCCCAGCGGCCCAGCGGCCCAGCGGAGAGCTGCTCCTGGAGGCCCCGGGAACCACTGACGCCCCAGGCGCCCAACCGGGCCTGCGCATCCCCATCGCCGAGCGGCCTTGCCGCGGCGCCACCTCGCGGCCGATCCAGGCACTGCACCTTCTGCTGACAGAAATATTTAAAATTTTACTACCGTAGAGTGATTACTTCTAGTTGGTAAGATTTGGAATGACACAGACAGTATTGGGCATTTGTAAACAATCTCTCCAAACTCCTGTATGACAATGTGAAATAATTTCACATATGTGAACATTTGATGCAAAACCACATGTACGGGCCTGAGACTCCCATCCTTTGAAAGGCCTGCTTTCCTAGCCTGGCAACTGGGCGTTAGACTAGGAATTCGAATTCCTTACACAGACGTGGAACTTTACCTAAGTGATAAATATGGCTCACTGTGACTTAATTCTTTGTACAAACAAATGGTTTATACCAAGTGCCCACCTTCCTTCCGGGAGTCTGGAGTTTTGGTACCTGCCTGGTGATGGTGCCTATGTGCTCTGTACCCGGCAGAAACCATGAGTTTCTCCAGCAGACACACCTGCATGTGCTGTCGCAACGCACTGCTGGAGAAATAAGCTAGTCTGTGTCCTGTGGGCTGTGCCACATGTGCCTTTTCCCTGTGCTACCTCTGCCTTGTAGCCTGTGGCTGGAACAGCATTTACCTGTAAGTGTAACTACACGCTGAGCTCTGAGAGTGCTTTTCACAAATCACCAAACCGAAGGTGACATGGGGACCAAAACGCACACACACATCTTTAACATTACTTGAAAAAAGAGAATAAGGAAACTAAAAGATTACTGTGATGAAAAAGAAGAAAAAATGACAATAAATACCAGCGCCTCCCTCCCACATGCCCACGTCCTAAGCCTCCCACCACTGAACACGAAGCAGAGCAGAGATAGCCAGGACTCCATCAGCACGAGGAAGAGAGCGGGAACACGAGTGAAGGGGCCTCGGGGGAGTCGGAGGAATCAACAGAACGATTAAATTCACCCCAAATTTGAAAGTACTAATATATACACAATCTATACATATATTGTATCTATAATATGCATATACATGTATACTATCTGCCTATATATATTTATAAGCAGATCAGATCACAAACCAGAAAAAAAAGGATTCCAAAGTCCTGATATCACAGTAGTATTTAAGGTCAAAGGAACTAAAAGTAAGAGGAAGTGATACTGTTTAACATTAAATGCAGAAATCCACGATGAAGACAGAACGCCTGTGAATACTGATGCACTAAGTACCTCAACAACGATCCTTCAGAAGTAAAAACTGCAGGCAGTGTAAGAAGACTTAGAAACACACTAACAGGAGACTTGGAACATACTATTTTCAGTTTAAGACATCAACTGGACAGAAATAAGTAAGAAGATAAAAGATTTAAACAACATTATCACTAGGGTGGGTCTTATAAACATACACTGAATTCTACATTCATATAGTAGAGCAAACACATTATAAAATTTGATGCTATAACACAAAGAAAATGTAAGTAATTTTCATTAATTAGAAATATTACAAACAGCCCTCTCTGGTCACAAATGCAGTAAGTTGGGATGTACTAACAAAAATAATGGAAAGCTGCTTTATTTATTTTTTAGTAAATAATTTTTTTTACTAAAAAATTATTAAATACCATCTGGACAAAGGAGGAATAACAGCTAAATTTAGAGAATTTAAAAAATTTTGTCCAGGATATATTATTTTTCAGAATCTACAGGACGCATTTTAAAAAATAATCAGAGGAAAACGTACTGCCTAAGTACTTTGTCAATAAAAATGAAAGGCTAAAAGTAGAATTAAATTCCCACCTCAACATGGTATTTTAAAAAAATGACAAATTAGACCAAAGAGAACATAAAGAATGATACTAAAAATAAACACACAAATTAATGAGGAAAATAATATAAAAGAGTAGATTGTATTAATAAATTAATTTCTTAAAACAGCAAAATAGACAAACCACTGCTTAACTTAATCAAGGGAAAAAAGTAGAAAGCACAGATGCACAAAATAATAAATGACAAGGTGGAAATAACTATTGAAAATGAAGGCCTTTTAAAAAGTCATGAGACTATTTTGATGATTTCTATGGAAATTAATTTGATGTGTTCTAGAGGAAATGGAGCGTTTCCTAAGAGATTACACTGTTTGGGAGGTTAAACAGACCAGTTTCCACAGAAGAAATAGAGAAAATTATTCAGGAACTCCTGTACAATAAACACTAGGCTTAGAGAGTTTATCAGAGGCTTCTACCAACACTTAAAACAAATTTATTCCCAGTACCCTATAAATTATTTTAGAACATTAACGAGGAAGAAAACTTTTGTAGTTCTTTTTACAAGGCAAATATGACCTAACCCAAATAAAGACAGTACAGAGAAATAAAGCTACAGACCAATATCCTTCATGAATGTCAAAATAAAAATTCTAAGCAAAATCCTAGCAAATCCTTTATGACTGGAAAAATAGTGTTCCATGACCAACTTGCATTCCAGGATTAAAGTTTAGTTCAATATTAGAAATCCAGTAATATGATATAAAATATTGGCAAAACTAAGGAAAAAATATATGATAATCTCCACAGATATGGAGAGAACCTTTGCCAAAACTCAGCACTTATTTATGATAAAAACACTATGAAAATAGGAATTGTGGGATATTTTTTAACATTATAATATATATTATTACATATGTGTGTATATAGACAGATAGATGTATATACATATATGTGTGTGTATATATTTTTATATCTTAATCCTAAAGCTAGTGTCTTATTTGATATTTTGGAGAAAAAAAACTGCTGGGGCTTCCCTGCTGGCACAGTGGTTGAGAGTCCGCCTGCCGGTGCGGAGGGCGCGGGTTCGTGCCCCGGTCCGGGAAGATCCCACATGCCGCGGAGCGGCTGGGCCCGTGAGCCATGGCCGCTGAGCCTGCACGTCCGGAGCCTGTGCTCCGCAACGGGAGAGGCCACAACAGTGAGAGGCCCGCGTACCAGAAAAAAAAACAAAAACATAAACAAAAAACTGCTGGTATTACAAGTGATATTAGGAATATGATAAGGATGCCCACTATCGCCACTAGGATTTAACCTTGTAGGGTATTGGCTGGTACCATTGGACAAAAGAAGTTAATTAGAGACATAAGAATATGTAAAGGAACAGTGATGCTGTATCAGCTGCAGATGACATGAGCATACACCTATGAAATCCCAGAGTATCCATGACAAAACTTACTCAACATTAAAATAATTCAGTGAAGTAGCAGACAATAAAGACGAAAATTCACAGCCTTTATAGAAAAAATTTTAAACTTGATGGTAGAGAAAAGTACATTTAAAGTAGCAACAAAGAAGACAAAACTTAGAAAAAATAACAAGAATTGTACAAAATCGATATAGTGAAAACCTAAAAGAATTCCTGAAAAGAATAAGATCTGAACAAATGAAAAGGTATTTCCTGTTTTAGGAGAGGACAATTCAACATTATATGGCGGCCGGTTCTCTCTAAATTAACTTCAATGCAATCCCAATAAAAATATCTACAAGCTCTTTTATGGAGTTAGATCAATGGATATAAAGTTCATAAGGAATAATAAACATGAAAGAATAGCCAGATAAACACTGAAGAAGAAAAACTCTGGAGGAGAATTAACCCTGCCAAACAGTCAAATATATTAAAAAGTTTCCATTTCTAAAACATTATGGTGCTGGAGCATGAACAGACATAGAGACAAGTGGAGAAGAGAAAGTCCAGAATCAGACCCAAATAAGTGTAGATTATAACCAACGTGGCATCTCAAATCACAGGGGTAAACATGGACTCTTCTATTCAGGGTGTTGGGACAAATGGATAGTCATTTGTAAAAATATAAAATCAGGTCCTTATCTCAAATTATCCATAAGAATAAGTTCTAAGTGGACTGGGGATCTACATGTAAAAACTGAAACCATACAAGCACTAGGAAATAACAAGAATAAATTCCTCTTTAACACTGGTATAGGAAATTGCTTTCTAACAATAAATGAAAATCTACAGCCAACAAAAGAAAAAATGGATAAACTTAGCTACACACCCAAAAAATGCATTTAAAAATGCATGACAAAAAGAGCATAAGCAAACTCAAAAGGTAAGTTGCGTTCTGGGAAGAAATATTCTCAACATATATCACGGGCAAAGAGCTAAGACCCCTAATATATTATAAAGAAACTCTTAAACATTGCGGACAAAGTACCAAAACCCAAGAGAAAATGTAAACATGTAATGGGCAGACAGTTCACAAAAACAGATAATAATGGCCTTCAAACATAGGAAAAAAACTCACTCATTTTTAAAGAAATTAAAATAACACTGAGATAGCATTTCTCACCCATCAGACTGATACAAATCTTTAAAAATTATATGACAACACATTCTGCCCCAGAGGCTGTGAGAAAACAGCTGTCCCACACATCACTGATGAGAACACTGATTGTTTCAGCTCATCTCAATAACTAAAGAAACCCACCAACGAAACAAAAAAATCAACATATGCACTTAACTTTTGACCCAGAAATCCTACTTCTAGGAATCTACCCTGAAGATATACCATCAATAAGACAAAAATACAAATGCACAAGGCTATTCATGGCAGCGTTGTTCGTAATTGCAAAATATTGGAAAAAACCTGAATTCCCATGTATGGGAAGGGGTTTAAATAACTGATAAACTACAGTGCATCTACATAATGGAACGCTATTCAGAAGTTTAAAAAAGAAAAGATCTTTATAAACTAATATGAAGTGATTTGATCAGGGCAAACTGTTCAGTGAAACAAAGCACAAAAAAGCATTTATAGCATACAATCCTACCAAAACAGTAGATATAGTAAATACACATGTATCTGCTCATGTACCTGAAAGAAACGAAGGAAGGATAAGTCAGAAAGTATAGCAATTGGTAAGCTATAGGAAGCAGGTGGGAAACAGGTAGAAAGCAGAAAAACTTCTGAGTGTACATTTTTGGATAGCTTGCAACCACAGTTCCAAGTATCTTTCACGTACTTAAATGAGGAATTAAAAACAACCAGCATGCGAGGTGAACCAAAAATGAAACATAAACATTAACAAATGAGCCTAACTTTTCGCATATTACAGACAGATGATACAGAAACACAGATGTGTGTATATGAAAGGGTTAGAACATACACATGTATGTCGTAATTGTCTGCTGAGGCAGCCGGAAAGCAATGACATACCATGATTTCTCTGACCTTAAAAAGTAAATAAAAAGTTATGTCCCGACCTAACATCTCTAAGTTTGCCTGCCCCCTTTTGTAGTAAAGCTCCTTGGCAGAACTGTCTGTACTTGCCCATGTTCAATTTCTCTCTTCCTGTCCTCCATTAAAGCCTCCCATTCTGGCTTTGATCCTTGACCGCTTGAAACAGGGGAAAAAAAGCTCTTGTCCAGGTTATCATTAACAGCTGTGTTCTGAATTCCACGGTCAGTCTCCCATCCACACTTTGACTCATCAGCATCATTTGACCACCTCCAGAATTCCAAGGGTCTATGAACAACTGTGTTTTCAACATCTGTACTTGAATATTTAATATAGGCATATCCCAAACAGACTTATTTTTTAAAACTTAATAAGTTTATATTGAAGTTCTGTTGATTTAAATATTATATTGGTTTCAGGTATACATCATAGTGATTCAATATTTTTATAAATTTTAAAGGCAACTGTCTGCCCTTCCCCTCAAAACATGGTCCTCCTGCAGCCTTCACCCTCTAAACACAAGGCGGCTCCATCCTCCAACATGCTGATGCCAAGGAGCACAAAACTATTCTTTTTGTTGTTGTTGTTTTTGTGGTACGCAGGCCTCTCACTGTTGTGGCCTCTCCCGTTGTGGAGCACAGGCTCCGGACGCGCAGGCTCAGTGGCCATGGCTCACGGGCCCAGCCGCTCCGCAGCATGTGGGATCTTCCCGGACCGGGGCACGAACCCGTGTCCCCTGCATCGGCAGGCGGACTCTCAACCACTGCGCCACCGGGGAAGCCCACGAAGCTATTCTTGATTCCTCTGGGTGTCTCAGCCCATCAGCAAGCGTGTAGGATCTAAAGAATTCTCATCTCTACCATCACAAAAACCCTAATCCAAATTGTCTTCACTCATCTGCTTACTGGAATAAATCCCATCCTGGATTCTTATCCTCCCCAGCCAACTCAGAAGCCATGTAAACTTTTCTAAAGTAAACTTTATATTGAATATCACATCTTGTGACTCAATGGATTTTGCAAAATGAACACCCTCGACTTACCATAACCCAGATGAAGCCATGAAACGTGGGATCCAGCACCACTTCCACATAAGTAATGGTAAGCTAACTTGCCTCGACTGGTAAGGTTTTTCAGGTTTAAATTCTATAAAAAGGGAATCATAAATGTCCACTCTGGTATGTGGCTTCCTCAGAACAAAATTGTTCCTGAGATCTATCCATGCAGTTCTATTGTAACAGGCACTAATGTTTTCTCATTAATGAATATATTCCATTGTATGGATACCCCAACGCTTACTTGAACCTTTGATTTATTTCCAGTTTGGGGCTACTCTGAATTATTTTGTCATGGGCACATGTATGAATATCTTCTGCCTGACAAATATATGGTTCTCTTTATGGTACTTCCGAGAAGTGGAAACCTGGCCCAGAAAGTGGAAACGATTTCAGGTTTAGTAGAAACTATGAAACTTTTCCAAAGTGGTTGTGATAACTGATCTCTCACCAGGGGCTGCTTCTCATCCTCATGAACAGTTGGTATTTTCAGTATTTAAATTTAAGCTACTTTGGTGGGGTTTAATTTGCTTTACTCCAGCAATTAAAGAAGTCAGCATTTTAAGGTATTTATTGGCCATAAGGAAATCTTCTTTTGCCTATACTGGTATTAGGCGATCTGTTGTTTACAGGCATTTGTAGGAGTTCTTTATGTATTCTGTTTCTGTGTCTTTTTTCAGATATGAGCGTTACTAATATCACATACTGCTCTCTATAGAGCATCACTTTTGAATGATAAAAAGCATCAGTTTAGTATAATTTATTGGTATTTTCCTTTATGTTAATCTTTTTTTTAATCCTATTTAAGAAATACTTATTGAAGTATCTGGAAGAGATTTTTATGTATAATTTCACTTGTCAAAATTCTTTAAAATGAATATCAAATTGATATCATTTATATCCAATAGTTTGTGCTGCACTGCAGAGGCGTGATTGTCATCAATCAAATGACAGAATATTTGGGGGCTTTCTATTCTGTTCCATCCATTTATTTACCCCTGTGCCAATGCTACATGATCTTAATAATTCTACCTATATAATAAGTCATAAATCTTTCAACTTGGTTCACCTTGTTCAAGGTTATCTTGGTTATTCTTGACCCTTGAATTCCAGTAAGAATTTTAGGATGAGTACGCCAATGTCGACAAATACATAAATAAATAAATAGGAACATACAAACAAACAAACTCACTTCTAGGATTTACACTGGAATTGCATCAGATGTTTAGACCAACATGTGGAGAACTATCTTTACATATTAAGTGTTCCAATCCAAGAACTGCTGTCTCCCTCCATTTTTTAAGGTTTGCTTTAATTCATCTCAACTGTGTTTCATAGTTTTCTGTTTATAGGAGTCCACATCTTTGTTAGATGTATGCATAATTATTTGATGCCTTATAATATCTTATAAGTAGTGTCAGTTTAACATTCCGTTTTCTATTTGTTTGCTGTTAGTATAAAGAAATAAAGTTTCATGCTGACTTTATATTGGCATTTGTGCTAAAGTTATGCATTCAATTCCTATAGATTCACATTCTTTCAGATTTTCTAAAAATCACATTTTATTCCTTACTTTCAAATTTGCATGCTTTTCATTCCCATTCCATACTTTATTTCTCTCTCCCTGACCTCCTATGCAATTCTGAATAGAAGTGGTCAGAGGAGCCATCCTTGTTTCATTCTGTATGATAGAAGAAACATTTTCAGTAATTTACCATTGAGTATGATGTATGACATATTTTTTCTTGTGTTGTTCAAGGATCCTTACAAGACTGAGGCAGTGCTCTTTTCCTCATAGTTTGTTAACGTTTTACAATTGCTAGCTTTGAATTTCACTGTATGCTTTTCCGCATGCACTGAAATGACCTTATGATTTTGCTTTTTTATTTACATAATGAGAAAAATCACAATTGACTATCAAGTGTTTAAAAAAAACTAAAAGAAATGCTTCCAGAAATAAACTCACATGATTTTGGTTTGATTTCCTCTTTATTCCTTTCTAAGTTCAATTTGCTAGGTTTTTTTAGAATCTATTTTCATGTGAGCAATGGGCTTGTAATTTTCCATTTTTCCTTTCTTGTCATGTCCATATCATATTGTGGTATTTGGAGTTGTTTTGTTTCATAATAGGTGTGGAAATATCCCTGTTTTTCTTTAGTTTTTATAAAAGAGCATGAAAAAGATTGCTGTTATTTCTTTTGTAAATGTTTGGAAAAACTCATTGGTGAAATCATCTGGTTTCTGATATAGAATTAGTTAGATTTTTCCATTTATTCTTGAGTCAGTAATTATATTTTATGCTTTTTCTATGAACTTGTCTACTTTACCTTAAAGTTTTAAGTTATGTGGCATTATATCTTCTCATGATTTCTCAATGTCTGCAAAAATTATGGTCCAAGTTTTATAATTCACTCTTAATTGTGTGTATTAATTTCTGCTTCATCTCTTTATCAGTCTTGCTAGAGTGTATCAATTTTTATTAAGGTTATCAAACAGTTAATTCTTACCTCACTGATTTTAATATTGAACATTATTTTCTGATTTTAGTCTGCTCTTTGCTTGATTATTTCCTTCCTTCTACTTTCTTTGGGTTCAATTTGCTGTTCTTTTTGAAAATTCTTGAAATGAGTACTTAGATAAATACTTAGATAAGTAGTAGCCTTTCTTATGTTGTGGCATTTGCTTTTAGAGGCTTAAATTTCCTTTGACAATAGTTCTTGGTTTCTCCGCAAAGGTTTTATAATTATATTTTCGTTAGTATTCTTTTAAAATCTTTATAATACTCATTTGGTTCTTCTTTTCCTATAAAATTATTTTTAAACATTTTGGAGTTATATTATTATGTTCATAATGATTTAGTTTTCTTATATCTTCCAGGAGAATTATCACCTTAATCATTATGAAATGTCACCCTATTTTTTCAAATAATTCTTCTTTTTACAGTGAACTTTGCCTGATAAGAGAATGGTGAGAATATTTAAATCATTGTTTGCGTTTGATTTTCTTTTATATCCTTTCATTTTCCAAAATTTATTCTCAGTATCTTAAGGTGTATCTCTTATAAACAGCATTTAGACATTAGACAATGTCTAATTGCATTTAGACAATATTTGTCCTTTAAATCAACTAAATGTTCCATTTTCATCACTGGTATATTAGGGTTTATATATTATTTTAACATTTATTTTCAACTTCAACTATTTTTCTCTCCTTTCTTACTAATCAAGTATTTTTATATGTTACAATTAACTTTCAGCTACAACTTATTTTATGATTTTTAGTTGTATCACATGTAGACATTACATATACATCTTTGATTTGTAAAGTTGAACACAAATCAGCATTTCTATTTCATCCTCCAACACAGACACTGTAATCTAACCTAGGTCTCTACCACCTTTTATGGTATGGTTGTCATAAAATACTAAAGCAGGGGGAAAAAAAATCAAAACAATTCCCATGACTCTGGAAATCAACCAAAAGAAGACCCAAATCAAGAGACACTTATTTTTGAAAAACTAAGCAAGATCTTGGGGTAAGAATGCGGGAAGTTAGAGATAACTTCTCTCCCATGCCTAGTTCTGACAAGGACAAACATAAATAAACCTGCCAACCTTAAGATTTGTTGCTTTGTGTAATAAACTATATTTGGGTTGAGAATAAAACCCCACAGCCTTCCAAGCTAAACTTTGTGGACTCAGGCAGGAATAAACAGGTAAACCTTCAGGAGGTTGTGGTCTCCATGTTGGAGTTAGTACAAGTCCAGCCAGAAATTAAAGAGAAGATTCTTGACATAAGAGGAGAGTAGGAGGGCAGAGATAGGCTCTCCAAACATCACTCACTCACTGGGCAATTGTATGCCTGTCCTGGGGAGACTTGATAGAGCCCAGAACAGGTGAAGCCAGGGGAGATGGAGGCGTTGAATGTGTCCCCATCCAAGAAACAGACTGATTGGGACAAGACTCACAGATGAGAAGTGTTTAACTCAATCTCTGCCCAAATATTTGGCTGAGCTCTGCAGATACTTGGAGAATCCTTGTGGGTATTTAAAAATAAATTTAAGAATATAAGGGTGAACAGAAATGACAGTGGCTGCACATATACAGAGAAAACTCCAGAATTTAAGTCCAGACAGGTTAAAAAAAGGAAACAAACAAAGCCCTCAAACAATAAAATAGAATCCAGAGGTACTACTGTATATTACCTTAAAGTGCAGTTTTAAACAAAAATTCTGAAGCATGAAGAAAAAACAAAAAAGTGTGGTATTACAAGAAACAAATCAGTCAATAGAATCTGATTCTGTGTGGATCTAGATATTGAACTTAGGAGAAAAGCTATTCAAAGCCAGCATTATAAATATGTTAAAAGAATTAATAGTATCATATTAAAATAACTAAACAAAGATATCACAATGACACAGTAAATATGGATTCTGAATACAGAAATACAAACTATTCAAAAGAACTAAGTGGAAAGCTAGAATTGAGAAAAAATAATTGATGTGAAAAAAATCACAACATGGGTTCAAAGCACAGTGGAGTTGACAGAACAGATCAGTCAGTTTGATTACAGATAAGTAGAGAATAGACAATCGGAGGAACTGAGAGTAAAATGATTTCAGAAAAAGGAACCTCAGAGACTTGGATAATGGGAATCCTAGAAGAAGAGTAGACATAAAATGGGGCAGAAACATATTTGAAGAAATAAAGACTGAAAACCTCAATAATTTGATTAAAAAACAGTCAAGAAGATCAATGAACTCCAAGTAAGATTAGCAGAAAGAAATCACATTTAGACACATCACAGTCAAACTCCAGAAGGCCAAAGACAAAGGGAAAATATTGAAAGTGGAAAAATGATTATGAGCCAAGATGGAACAATAATAAAATAAACAGCAGACTCTTCATCAGAGACAAAAAAACACTAGAAGTCCTGGTAATGACTTACTTGAGGTTCTGAAAGAAATTTAAAAATCAAGAATTCTATATCCAGTGAAATTATTCTTCAAAAATGATGAAGAAACAAAAATTTCCCAAGTAAACAAATAAGGATATCTTTCCTAAAAAAATTACTAAGGTAAATTCTTTGTACTGAAAGGAAATGAAAGTAAATGATAAATCAATTCCACAGGAAGGAAGAAAGAACACCAGAAATACTAAACATGTGCATAAAAATAATTTTTTTCTCTTTTTTCTATTAATATCTTTAAAAGCCTATGATTATTTAAAGCAGTAATTTTAACAATGTATTCTGGATATATGAAGGAGATAAAGCGGTAAGCCATGAAGCATCTATATAACATATATGGAGAAACAGAAGAACCAAAAAGACATAAAGACATATAGCATAATAGCAAAATTGCAGGTATAATTCCATTGAGATCAACAGCTATATTAAGTGTGAATGAGCTAAATATTCCAATCAAAATGCAGAGGCTGTGGGACTGGATAAAAAATCAAGACATAACACGCTGCCTACAAGAGACAACATTTATATTCAAAGACACAAATAGGCTGAAAACGAAGTAATAGAAAAGAAATGCTTCACAAACTGTAAACATGGGGATTATTTCTCTCCTTTTTTGTTTTTGCTTGTTTTACTTGAATTTACCCAGCTTCTTGAGTTGTTTTCTGTAGTGCTGCTGTCACAAGTTACTCTGTCATTCCAAAAGAAGATATTCCTCAGAGACATGTTTTTTAAATTATTAGTCAAATCATATCACTCAGTCCTGGTCAAAATTTGCCAATGACTTCCTATCTCATCCCATGTAAAAGACAAAATGCTTACCACAGTGTGGGTTATCCACAGGGTTACGTCTGTAAAGCCCCCATGTTACCCTTCTGATCTCATGTCCTACTAACAGCTGACTTGCTCAGTCTGATCAGCAACATTGGCTTCCTTGCTGTTCCACAAACTCTTCGCTTAGGGATTGCACATCAGCTGTGGACACTGCCTAGAATGGTCTCCACCCACATCCATATCCACATCCTCCCTATCCTTCATGTGTTCACTTGTGTATAATTTCCCTAGTGAAGCCCATCCACGTTAAAATTACACCTACTCTCCATTCCTTAAAATTACACCTACTCTCCATTGCGCTTTCTGTTCTCTTGACTTTTTTTTTTAATATTCCCCCAGAGCATTTATTACAATCTAGCTTAGTATATATTTTACTATTTTGTATTTTATCTAACCTGAATCACTCCATCCTGAATGAAAAGTCCAGGAAAGCAAGAGTTTTTATTTAGGTCACTTCAGGATCATCTGTATGGAGCAGTGCGGGACACATTATAAGTTTTTAATCAATATGATGAATAAATGGATTCTGAACCATTAAGGCAGGCTTTTAAAATAGCAGGTGCTTTTTTTTTTCAAACATTAAGCACATAGGATATACCGTATTCTAGCAGAAACTTCCTAATAATTTTCTTATTCAGGCTACTAAACATTCTAATTGAAGGCTTGCCAACTTTTACTTCGAAGATGGGCTAAACTGCAGCATGACCAACACTTTAAATAAAATAATTTAAACAGCAATAAACCTGGATGGCTCCATTTTATAATTTTTCTCTTATCATATATATATTATATACATATAAAATACATATACATCTATTTATATATTACATATGTGTGTATATATGTATATATATTAGAGGAGTTTCAGGCTCATAGCAAAGTTGAGTGGGAAGTACAGAGAGTTCCCATATATTCTCTGCCCCCCATACAGGCATGGCTTCTTCCACTACAAACAGCCCACACTAAAGTCGTACATTTTTCTTACAACTGATGAATCTACATTGACACATCATTATCAACCAAAGTCCACAGGTGACATTAGGGTTCAGTCTTGGTGCTGTACATCCTGTGGGTTTGGACAAATGTATGATGACATGTATCTACCGTTATAGTATCGTACAGAGCATTTTCACTATCCTAAAAATTCCCTGTGCTCTGCCTATTCATCCACCCACCATTGTACCACCTATAACCCCTGGCAGACACCGATCCGTTTACTGTCTCCATAGTTTTGCCTTTTCCAGAATGTCATATGGTTAGAATCATATAGTATGAGCCTTTTCAGATTGTTATTTTTCACTTAGCAATATGCATTTAAGATTGGTCCATTTCTTTTCATGACTTGATAGCTCATTTGTCCTTAGCACTGAATAATATTCCATTGTCTGGATGTACCACTTTCATAATGTTTTTAAACATTCATTATTTCTCAGCACTTTTTCAGCTGTTTAGAGCTTTCCAATGTTTTTTTTTCTTTCAACTCAGAACCACTGGCAATGATAGGAATGGTATAAAGAGGTAGTAGGTTCTTCCAATACTTAGATGGCCTTGCACTCAGAGGTTATATTACACCAAACAAAGTTAGATGTCTAAGGCAGCTGTAACACCTCATATCAAATCAACCATTTTCTAAACACTTCCTTTTTTCCTCAAGACATCGCCCATGCATTAAAACATCCTATGAGGTCACTGCATTAGAGACAGTTTGTCACTAAGGAGGTGATGGATCAGTTGGGGCCTTGTTTTCTGTTTTCTGAAGGGTGTTGGAATATTCTCTCTTCGGTAAACCAGAGTAGTAACCCCAGGGAGATGCTACATTTCCTTCATCAATTCTAACCCATCTTTAACTTTCTCTGCTATTATTTTGCAATCTCTGTGCACTGGGTAAGTTCTTATAAATGAAATCAACTTCTCTCTTTCTATCAAATTAAACTCATTTTATTTCATAAAAAGTAAGCTAGACATTTATCACATATGCATGTAAACTGTAAGTCAACATGTTACACACATGAAAATATCGATTATAAAATCATCTAAGTTTCTCTTTCCTTTTCCTTTTTCCCTTTCTTCCTCTGAAAGCAGCAAATATATTTTAGGCCTAATTTCACTCAGAGGCTCCTTCACATCTGTAATTCCTTTGAAAATCTGTTGAAATAGGAATTACTGACAAATTAAATACCTTTATCCTTTCATGGCCTCATTTATGGCACATTTACCACAAGTATCATATGCCAAATAGGCCGAATGAAAGAAATTTAAAGATGATGGAGTGTTAGCCAACATCTAAATCATCTCGTTTGCCAAATAACATGAAAACTCAGTAACACAGGTGAATACATTTTGTTGTTGCTTTAAAAAAAGATTATAGATATCTAAAAACTTGGTCTCATTTTTAAAAAATGTACTCATAATGCAGGCTTACTGTTTTCCTAATAGAATGTAGTAAAAGACTATGTAGATATAGATTTAGCAAAATAATAAATATTATTATTCATGACCTTGTTTATTAAATACTTTATATAAAGAAAGAATTTACTTTTCTTCATCAAATGCAAGTAATTTTTAGAAAACAAAGTGGATTTAAGAGAAAACATTTCTAAAAACCTGTTGCAATGATATTCTTTATAACCCTTTGTTTCTCCTGATAGCACCTGGCTGTGACATGAAAGTTAAGCTAGCTTTGTAACTCTCCGAGGCCTGGGTCACACTACTTGTCCTCTCAGGTGTTTGTGGCTCCCAGTTTGGACTCAGATTGATCTCCGGTAGCCTCTGCCTGCTGCGGCTTGAAGCAGGGTTTCAGTTCTCGGCCAGTGATTGAGGTCGGGTCGCGGCGGCGAGAGCACCGAATCCTAGCCACTGGACCCGTGGTCGCTGACAAGGTCCTGGCCCTGCGGCTTTGCAGAGAGAGAATTCCCACAAAGACGGAAAGTAGTGAAACAAGTAAAGTATTTATTAGGAGAAAACAGGAGTACAGTACGTGTGGATAGACTCTCAGAGAGAGTCACGCCCTTGTGGCAGTTTGAATCACTTTTATGGGGTATTTCCTCCGGATTGCCTCTGGCTAATCATTTTGATTTCCCTGCTTCAGAGTCCATATTTGGTGTATTTCAGGATTTTCCCATGTGTGCACGTGCATCTCTTAGCCAAGATGGATTCTACTGAAGAGGCCTATGGGTAGTGAACACTAGTTGGTATCACTTAGCATCACTCCCCTTTTGACCTCCAAGGAGCCTTTCTGCACATGTGTAGTTGGGGAGGTGTCCTGACTTCAAGAATGAGGAATATGTGGTCTCTTACCTTCTATCTGGGCAGGGCCCAGCCTCCTGTCTCAATTGTCCTATTATTCTTGTCTCGGAGAATCGGTCCATAGGGAATGAACTCAACCTGTTTGCCCTGGGGGCCCATCAATCTCCTGCCTCAAGATCAGTCATTTTCTGTTCTATTTTTTGGTTCTGATTTCCATTTCAAGTCTGAACCACAGGAGAAATGTGTCACGGGGGCATTACATTTTTCCATGGGCTGGGAATAGCAAGGCTGACCTATTTCACTGGGACATCTGAGGAAAAAAAACCTTGCAAAGAAGGTGAAGGTATAAACTAAGAACAGTGTCTTGTGAGGTTTGCCAAGGTAATCTAGCCCCTGGCAGAAACATAAAAGTCACAGGACACCAATCACAGCCACTCATTCATAGTAACAAGCCAGTAGGGGTCTTGAACTCTTTCTTAAAGTAACAAATGTGGAGTGCCATCTGATTTTAAAAAACAAAAAGGGATAAAAGACAGAACATTCAGAAAAAGTTGATGGCAGAATTCTTTTTCCGTTATTTAAAAAAAAATAACTCTTAAACCAAGAATTTCTAAAATCTCAAATTTAAAATGCCTCCAGTTTTTTTGAAGTAATAGTAATAATCTATTCTGGCAAAAGTAAAACATTTGTTAAAACTACAAGCATCACGTAATTTTAGAGCTGGAATGACATTAGAGATTATTTATTCGTACATCTTAATTTTAATTCTAAAGAAACCAAGAGCCAGAAACCTGGGATGACCTAAGATCACAAGGTTAATTTATTCCACGGGTGACACTGACCCTTTGCTACTCTTCAGGAGATCACAAGTTCCTCAAATGGGAAGATACGAGACTCTAACTTTTAAAAGGTTGAAAACAAATTATTATCGAGAATAGAATAAATTCATCTAATACAAGGAAAAGGAGTAGGAAACTCTTCCTATTAGCCATCAGAAGAGAGGAATTCAGGGTCTTTTTAGTACTTATTTAATTTTACCTCTGGCAGTAGACAGAAAAAAACAGAACTGTAGCCATCCAAGATCGAAATACTGTCTGTAAGGGTGGCTTATCAAACATTCTAAGTTGTACAGAGCTTTATGGCTCTTAAAGCTTTAATGCTGCTATGATTTACCTTAGCCTCCAAGGACCTCTGCGAGGTGGGCAGGCAGTAACTCGTTCCCCCTGGTTTGCCTGAGAGGAAAGCCACTTGCCCAGACCTGCACAGCAATTTCTCACAGAAGAGGTCCACAGATCCCAGCTCTAGTCCAGGGCCCCAGCACCACACCCAACCAACAAACAACACCAGGACGGGCAGGAGGTAAGAGAATGAATGTCCTGTAGCTAAAATCAGAGCATAACATGTGCTGATCAGTGGCAAATGGCACAGGATATTTGAGATGATGTATATTGGTCTCTATATACATACGTAAAAGAAAAGAAATTGGCACACTTAACCTATACACACTACTATACATAAAATAGATAAACCACAAGGACCTACAGTAAAGCACAGGGAACTCTACTCAATATTCTGTGATAACCTAAATGGGAATAGAATCTGAAAAACCATAGACATATGTATGTGTATAACTGAATCACTTTGCCGTACACCTGAAACTAACACAACATTGTACATCAGCTATACTCCAATAAAAAATAAAAATTAAGAAAAAATAAAAACAAGATTGAGGGGCGGGGTGAGACTTCCTTGTGCATTCCTCCTCGTTATAGCACGTGTGCCGTGGCCTCAGTGATGCTGATGCACATGCACATGCACTGTGTGCATACGTGGATATTAAACACGGGAGCTTTGATGCATTTCTTCCTGAGCTCACCACACGTCTGTTCTGAGAAAGCCACCTTCCAGCACCCACAGTAATTCTGCCCTGATTCCTCTCTCTTCCGCTTTGCCATTCCCAGGATTTGTGTCCCATTTTTTATCAGAGACAGCAGACCTGGAAGGGCAGTAATGCAAGAGAAGCACACTGGCCCCTGGTTTTGTGTCACGTCACAGGGTCATCACGTGCATGTCTCTGCAGGGCAATCGAAGGCGTGGATGAAGTGCATTATTCTGTCCCCCTCCTTCCACCACCCTGCCTCCCAGGCCAAATTCAACAAGGTAAACTAACTAATCCACTAAACTTCCTGGATAACAGTTGGATCACAAGTCATTGCTTGTTTTCTCTTTTTCTTGTTCCTTCTCGCCCTCATTCCCTCCCTCCCTCCCTCCCTCCATTTTTCTCTCTCTCTTCTTTTTTTTTCTTTTCCCCCCCCCCCTCTCTTCAATTATTCCATCCTCCTGTAGGGGAGGAAAACATTTTTCTCAATGCTCTTAGGGTCCCTGTCTGGGTCTGAAAATTAAACTGACAAAGACAGATCAACAGGAGAAAAGCATTCAGATTTTATTAGATTTTATGTGTACCTGGGAGCCTTCACGAGAGAATAAAGACCTAGGTGACCAGAGTTGGAAGCTCTTCTACATTTTAGATGAGGAAACTAAATCTGTGAAGGATTGACAAGACACAGAGTTTCGGGCTGGAGGAATCAATGGTTGGGGAGGAACTGGGAAGATACGGTTTGTTTGTACAGATTCCTCCACCCTGAATTCTCTGTCTCTGGTGATAAGATTGTCTTCTCTCCTTCTGGTACAGGGAGGGCATCTTTCACAGGAAAGATCTATGACCTATTTTGGGGGGTGGCGGTCATAGTGGCCATATGGCTTCTGCCATTTTCTCAAACTCTTAGTTTAAGACATTCAAGGTGCCAAGGTGCCATTTGGTGGGTAAGGTGTCCTGAACCCCATCCCTTCCTTCCTTGCTTCCTTTTTCATTCCTTCCTTCTTTTGTAATAATTAAGCAACAGTTACTTCTCTTAATTTATAATCCAGATAAGCTGATCTTTGATTCTTAAACAGGCAGTCACTTGTAATTAGAAACGTCCTGAAGTTTTCTCAAAAATGTACATCCATTATTACATTTACTCCTCCTAGAAACCCTCTGAGCTCCATGTAGGGCATATGGTATATCCATTAAATAGGTTGTAAAATCGAGCTCCAGGAAGTTTATTTGCCAATAGCCACACATTCTTAGTAATGAGGGCTAGCGGAGGACACCACCCCAAAACACGCCTCTTTGGCATAAGGATTTTTTTGAATTGGTATTTTAAGAAACTGCAGATCCAGGAGAAGCTCTGAAAACAGAGTAGAAGTTACCCTTTTGAAAGGGACACTGACATTTATAAATGTAATTTTTAAAGGGAATTTCCACTTGAAAATGTGCCTCCCTCCCTGTCCCAGGAAGAGAAGGATGGGCAACTCACAAGAGGATCTGGCCCTTGGCAAAGGCAGGCGTTTAAATCTGCGCAGCAAACCTGACTCTGGTTTACTGTGATTTTCCTGGTCATCTCCCATAACTGGCCTGCCATTCTTATACTTTTCTTTCTTTTGTCTTTAGCTGATGATAGTATTCAAGGTGGCGGCTTGGGCCATCTCAGGGAGTTGCTCAGCTTTTCTGGGTATTTACCACATATACAGGAGGTGTACATGTTATTAAACTTCTGTTTACTTTTCTCCTGTCAATATATCTTTTATAAAGGGAGTCCCAGCCAAGAACTCAGAAGGGTAGAGGGGTTATTATTTTTCCTCCCTAACCGCAAACTACCTGTTCCACTGCACTCGGACACTGTGACAGCTGTAGTGCCTTTGAACACATCTACACACACAGACAGGTTTACACACACACACACACACACACACACACACACACACACACACACACAGGAGATTATCTGAAAAGTTCCTGAATGCAGTATTCCTCTCATGGTATTTTCTGGTCATTCAAATTCTCTTCTTTTTCAAGAACCCTATTTTAAGGGAAATTAAAGCTATTTTAAGGGAAATTTCCATTTGCCATGTGTAAGGAATAGCCTTTTCCGTTCCTATAGCATTGGTTAGCGGCCCGTTTTTCAAACGGTTAATGAAAGGTTGGTTATTTACTGAATGTAGCTGATTTGAGAGCTGTCAGCAAAAATCGTGGTATTTTTAAAATTAATTTCCTTCCAGAAGTACCTCTCTTGGGGACATGGTTATTCTTCTCATTTTCTTGCTTTAATTAAATATACAGAGACCAGAGAAGTGACTTGCCCATGGTCTCATTTGAAAGCAATATAGCCCTGAAAGCAGCTTGATTAGGAGCCTAAGTGTGACATTTAGGTGTGAAAATCACAAGGTTTTCTGTTTTATTTCAATTTACAAATTACTTTTTCTCGGGTACCTTGCTCAGTCTGGAAAGAACACCTAACAAGGGGCCAGTGACATGGCATCGCCCCTTCCCACAGTCTGCAGATCCAAAGGAGACTCCATGCTATTTTGCTCCTGTGTCCTACAATTCAGAGGGGAAAGCTCAGAAAGAATATTTTGTCCTCAACATTTCACATAATTTTTGGAGATACTCCTCTTCAATTTTGCTGAACACACTTTAGCAGTAGAAAAACTCTCTCAAAACTTTATGGCAGAAGTGTCTTTTCTGTTTTTACTCTGGTGGACTGGATTAGAATAGCCCTAAGGAAATTGCTTTTTCCTTCTCAATAGCTCCAGACAGACTCCCTTCACACCTTCTCATCACAAACCATATAAAAATAATCATCTTAACAGCTATGAACCTGAATCCCCACTATGTATCTTCTCCCCATTCCGTAAGGGTTGGGGAATATGCACCATTTCACAGATGGGGTAACTGAGTCACAGACAGTTTCAGTTACTTGTCTAAAATCCCTAACAAAAGAAGAGGCAGAACCTCATAATCTCACTATGCTACACGTTCTCTGTCCTCTCTCTTCCTCTCTCTCTTTTTTTTTTTTTTTTTTTTTGGTTTTACCTATAAAAGATTTCATCACACAAATCTATGACTTCTAAAACTAAGGGAGCTGAGAGCAGCATTTGCCTATTTTTCTATACCTCAGAAGCATATTTCCATGCCATATTATAGTTTTCATCATAAAGCACTTTCTCTTTAATATTTCAAGGCAATTTGTGCAAGGATTACTATTTCCAGTTTATAGATGAAAAAAAAATAAAATTAGTTTTTACCAATTCACATTTTTAGCAAGAAAAGGAGCCAGCTCTCAACGTGCAGTGCTCTCTTTCCATTATCTAATATGAAAGTCTCAGTCTTATTTGGATTCACCTAATTCTGATTTTTCCACATTGCCTCCTGTACTTATGGGTCAACCAGATGTCTCTACTTTGCAATCTTCATACTTCCTGGTGTCACATTTGATGATATGGAGCTACCAAGGGTAGAACAGGGGAACACTGCAGGAACTCTCAAGACTTGACTTCTGTGATAGAGTGCTATCCTGGTCCACACCCCACCTTTCTGACTATACTCTTTTTTTTTTGCCACGGCTCACGGGCCCAGCCGCTCCGCGGCATGTGGGATCTTCCCGGACCGGGGCGCGAACCCGCGTCCCCCGCATCGGCAGGCGGACTCTCAACCACTGCGCCACCAGGGAAGCCCTGTGCTCTTTTTTTATGTTCATTCTTCTTCCTCCTTTCATACTGTGAATATGAACATTGCCATGAACACTGCTCAATATCCCTTTGTGTTTCTCCCCCATCTATATCTTCTCCATACATTATTGCATTCACTGCTCTGGCTTCAACCAACAACGTCAATCTTGATCCAGTTTTACCTACTCTCCCAATATCCCATCCAACATTGTCAACTGTTACCTCCACTTAGATGACACCCTAAGTTGAAAGCCATACATACTGCCACCTACCCCATGAACCCTGCATCTTATTTCATTATTTCTTAAAATGCTACAGTCATTCATCCAAATATTTTGAAAATTACAGATTTTTCTGTGGGTTCTCCTTTAGTAATCCACAGTTAAATCTTGGTCTAAAGTGGTTCTAACACGTGCGTGGTGGAAAATGAACACGTTGCTTATTTCGACAGGAACAAAATGGTTTGGTATCTCTTCCTTTTCATTCATGTATTAAGAGAAGACGGTACAATTCTTTACCTCATTTGCCTACTTCACAAATTGGGAGATTATTCCTTCCCTACTTCTGTGAAAACATAAATCAGTTCTTGCTTATTCATCCTAAGTTTAATAGGTCATATATAGCATGATCATATATAGTTTAATAGATCATATATAGCATTTATGCTTTGTATCTAGTATAATTATTACTAGTGCTCTTTCATTTTTCAAAACTGTATTAGCTGGGTCTTTAAATTATGTGCTTACCCTACCTGTAAGATCATTTGAAAAGGAGAGAGAAAGAGAGGGGAGTAAGAACCCGAGACAGGTTCCTGTGTGGGTTCCATGTGGCTTATGGGCCACATTAGCCTTTAAGCGATTTCTCAGTCTGATTTGCACTCAGTCTGATTTGTCTAAGAAGCTTTGAACTTGGTGTTTCCTTAAACTGAAATGTTCTTTCTTCTTATATCTGCATGCATTTTGTTTCAGTCCTTGCTTAAAAATGAGCTTGTCAGAGCCTATGTGTGGCCATCCTCTACTGGGTAAGTGCCCATTTCCATCAATGTCTGTTCATGCTGCTTAGTGTTCTTAATAAAATTTACTGCTACCAGGCATATTATGTGTTCATATTTTTCTTGTCTGTATACCTGCCATATCTCCGCATTAGAATTTAAACTTTATAAGAGAGGTGAAGTTTTGCCTGTTATACTAACTCCTGTAGCTTTGGTGCTTGTCACAGTGTCTGGCACTTTGTGTGTGCTCCATAAATATTTTTTGAACAAAGGAACTCATTCATCTTGCATAACACATGTCAGGTCCCTCTCGCAACTGCACACATTCTGCATTAACCACCTTCTGCTCAAAGTATTTTATCTGTTCTCCACTCATACAAGTCTAAAGAATCTCAACCTGGCATTTCAAATATTATGGGTAAATGGAAGGGGAAGGTAATTAGGAGTACCTGCAAATACCATATTAGGTATTTTATAAATAAGAAACTACTTTACATGTGAAGGTGATCATGAAGGATTATACAACTTGAAAATATAATGAGTAGAGGAACCTGGGACCAAACCCAGAAAAACCTCACGCAAAAACGGTAACACCTGCAACAGAAAACAATGGAAATCTAACCGGTTTCATATCAGGAGAAGGTTTTGACAAACCAGGGACATTGGTAAGATGGACTGTGTTAACACCTTGCTGGATTTGAGGCATGTAATGAATACTGTTTACAAAAAGGGAGACAATTCCAACATAAAATTGGGAGGCTCGTTACAGCAGGAGCAGTGGCTGAATTAGGTCGGTTTCTCTTCCCTGGAGAAGAGCTGGGAATACAGAACAGCTGTTTACAAAGAATATGTGACGGATCAGCATACATTAGATGCACAGACATAGTTTGTGCAACACCAGATAACATAAAGAACTCCAATAGTTTTAAACAACGAAGAGATGTCTTCAATTAAAATAAGAAAAATCTGAGTCCTAGAGTTGCAAAAATGAGATGGAGATTTTTCATGCATTTACACATTTCAGAACACCCTTCACAGGAATACCGGATAGAATGCAAAATGTGATGAAACAACTTAACTGGCTTACAAAGGTATGAAATAATCTAACTGAAAGAGGTGGGGGGAAAAAGATGCTGACCTAAGTTACCTTGGAAATGAGTAACGTTTGTAAGACTAATGGCAAAAGGAATTGTGGAAAATCACTGTACTCCAGTTAATAAAGTCACGTCCAATAGAGTACAGTTCTGATACTACCATACAGTATATAGGAACTGAATAATTAAACAGGTGCTCACGTTTACCCTATTATATACACCCGTGTTTACATATCGAAATACCTATAGATATGTGTCTATACGTGGCTCATGCACACACATATATTTCCTTGCTCTATCAGCTGAGCATACCTGGGAACAGTGAGGCTGCCCAGTTCCAGTGAGCAGACTTAGCAACCAGATCTCAGAATTCAGTGCCATTCTCTAAGAAGGAGCCAAGGCTCCTTGGAGAAAGGGGCTACTGTAGGACTGAGGTAGAAAATATACAAGACAAGCCCAGAACATCTTGTGATACCAGAAACTAATACAAGTGCTGCAAAACACATCCATACAAACACACATGCACAGTGATCCAGGTATGTCAAAACAGGAGCCAACTCCCAGTCAAAGAGCTCCCAGTGGCCAAAGCTGGAACAATCTGGGCAACAAAATAAAATTGGATTGTATCCAACCTATAATACCAATATCTGTGACTCCATAAATGACTGAAAAAATAAGTATATGGGGAGAGTGGACAATTCTCCTTGGTAGAAGAATTTCAGAAAGTTTATGCAGATACTCTGCCTTCCAGAGGATAGAGTATAACTCTCCACTCTTTAAGAGTGGGCTGTGCATACGGACTTCCTTCTAAAGAGCACAGGGTGAAAAGCGGGGAGAGTCATTTACAGTGGAGATACCTGACAAACACACCTCACCCAGGTGATCAAGTTAGAACCAACAGGGATAAGTCATGTGGGTAGCAGGTATCCTCGATATGATGTGAGGAAACGGCATTTTACCTCTGTAGTCTTCCTCCCCCAAACCCATAATCCCTGTATAACTATGAGAAGAACAGAGAAATCTCAACAGAGTCATTCTGCACAACACCTGACCAGCTGTCCTCAAAACTGTCAAGGTCATCAAAAACAAGGAAAGCCTGAGAAATTGCCACAGCCAAGAGGAACCTAAGGACACATCATGGCTAAACATAATGTGATATGCTGCAACAGGAAAAGGGCATTAGGTAAAAGCTAAGGAATTTTGAACACAGTATGAATTTTAACCTTTACAAATGTATCAGTATTGGTTCAGGAGTTGTGACAAACATGCCACCTAATGTAAGACGTTAATAGTAGGACAACACACACCACACACCACGTGGGTTGTATCCAGGACACAGTGCACAACCAGGAGCTGTAAGAAGCAGGCTTTGTAGTATCAAGAGGATGAGGTTCACCACCCCCCATCCCATCCCCAGCTCCCACAGGAAGGTGTCATCATCTTGTTTCAGTAATTCTACGGCCAGCAGGGAACTAAAACCCACTGCTCAGAGATAAGCAGGAACTGCATGCATGTGGTTCATTTAATGAGGAAGGTTGTTTGGCTAGGGGACTTTATTTTCAGAAATAGAGTGAGGAGGGAAATTTGTAGTAAGGCCGTTCAAGGCCCTCTGGCTTTGAATGTCAAGGCAGCATGTAATATTAACTTTGACCTTACAGCACAGTGGAGTACACGTGACCTCTCTGCAGTATCTCTACAATTATATAAATCTAAAATGCTCAAAAATTAAAATTTAATTTAAAAAAATCATGAGCTATAATAACCAAGAGGAAATGTCTCGTTTGGATCGATGGTTGAATCAGAACTTTAAGTTCCCACTGGAACTTATGGATGCAACTAAGCTTATCACTGCTGTGTGACTAATCTTATACTATTACCTTCTGGGATGCAGAATTCCACCATTGGTACAGGGCCCAGACTCTGGGTCAAAACAAATGTATTTGAATACTGCTAGGCCAGTTATTGGCTGGGTGCCCTTGTCAGGTTCCTTATCTTCCTTGGGCCTCAAATACCTCATCCAGACAATGGGTATAATAATAGTATTAATGTGAATGGTTGAAACAAATATGAAATAAAATAATCCTCAGATAACTGTCTCTCTATATCTATCTACATGTCTTTCTCCTATTCAGGTTGTCTCCCTATTTAAAAATACACATACTCGGGCTTCCCTGGTGGCACAGTGGTTGAGAGTCCACCTGCCAGTGCAGGGGACGCGGTTCGTGCCCCGGTCTGGGAAGATCCCGCATGCCGTGGAGCGGCTGGGCCCGTGAGCCATGGCCGCTGGGCCTGCGCGTCCGGAGCCTGTGCTCCGCAATGGGAGAGGCCACAACAGTGAGAGGCCCGCGTACCA
>NW_006796769.1:1132872-1136181 GCF_000442215.2 Lipotes vexillifer | reverse complement strand
AAAAAAAAAAAAAAAAAAAAAAAAAAATCCATACTCTTTATAATAACTTTCAAATCTCTCAATCTAACGCAACATAATTTTCAACTATATCAGCATTTCTGTCCTTTGTTTGCTTGCACTTCATCCTAGGTTAACTCTGGTCAATGTTTTTATACTCTCCCATCCCCGTATATGCTTTTACTAATATCAGTCTCTTAATTTTATCTGCAGTCAACACACAGATGAGAAGTTTCAATACCCAGTTCAGATGCCACCTCATTAATAAGTCATTTCTGGTTATTTTCAGCTGGAACAGATCACTCCCTCATCCAAATCACTTTAGCACTCTGTTTTCAAAAGTCTTATACTCATCCCATTATGTTTTGCATTATAGTTGTACTTATGCTTTATTTCAACTACTATATGACAGGCAACAGGGTGGAATCTCCCCAGTTTTTACCTGCATTATTTTCATCGCACCGGGCAAACTTTGGACTCTGACTCCACAATAGGTATTCAGTAAATCTGAGTTCACGAAAGCAGTTATACTACAGAGCACTTTGGTTTCCTATGGTCAATATCTCTGCAAAAACCATTTGGGTATTTGTAAATTCTTGAGCTGACAGATACTTAAAACGCAATCACTGTCAATTTGGCTCTAAGCTTCAATGCTGCAAAGATCAAGACGCACCAGCGGCATATGCTTACCAATGATTAGCTGTCAAGTTCAAGCAAAAATTACAGCAGAGAGAGAGCAATACAAGCCAGTTGGAAAATATAATTTTGGCTCCGTAGCTTCTTTGTTTACTATGTCTTCTTGGGTCATTGTCAATTGGTGCCAGCTATGAGGCAGCTCTTGCAGGAATCTACTAAGCGGAAAATCTATACATTTTAACATGCTTCTCCTGGTCCTGATGCAGTAGTCATTTAGCTGCAACAACACTGATGCAAGAACCAAGTGCCAGTTATTTTGCTTGCCTTTTCTCAGTGCTTTTATTGAGTCACATTCCTTTGTAAATTGGGTCAGAGCGGATGATCAACGTCACTGAAAGTTTTCAGATTTTTTGTTTCAGTGGAAATGGCATAATAACACTAGTTTCTGAAAAACAGCCCCTCACATTTTGGAAAATAAAATCCTTAAAAGCATTCTCACCATCAACTGAACTCATGGTATGTCTTCCCTATATATAGGTATCTTAAGTTTATGATTACAGAAACATTATCACTAAGGGTGCAGCTAGAATTCTACCATCATAAATAAAGTAAATTGGTTAATATACATATTTTGATTAACTGTCATTAACAGATGACCTGAACTGTCTTTGATTTGTGACACTGACCAAAACAAACAAATTTGCTAATAACAGAAACCGTCTCAACAAAGAAATCCATAGTTTCTAACATATACCACGTGGGTTAAAATATCTTAAAATGCCCCAGTTGAAATACTCTAGAAAAATCTCTGAGACATACTAGCCAACACTTAGCTAAGGTATGTGACACAACTTTTCAAATTAAATAAAATTACTTATATATATATAATTTATATATAAAGAAAGCTGTGTACATATAAAATATATATATTTGCTGAAAACACAATAAATTATATAATTTTAAGTATTCTGGGAGGATCATATTTATTCTGAAAGCAATTAATGTGATTCAGTATGTTTATAATAGAGATAAGATATTCATATAATACACTGCTCCATAAATAGTGTTCTTATTCTCATACTTTTAGGTCTTTATTAATTCATTTTTAACTTCACATTTAACTTTTCATTATGGTATTTCCTAAAATGGTCTTCAAACTCATATTCATATGGAGAGGCACATCACACCTCCAGTTATAGACTTTCCACATATGTCAGGAATTTGGGGGATAATTCCATCAAATCTATTCATCTTAGCAAGGAGAAAATAGACCCTTAAAAATACACTGACCTGTCCAAGCACAAACTGTGCTATTGATTCATGGTATGACGTTCTGGGCCCTTTACCAAGAAGATGGTAAAAATATAAAAAGAGTATCTCAACAACAAACATAAGGATTAAAATAGTCTCATACTGAAGACCATACTCTGTCCTGCATTATTTTTGAGGTAATTTCAGAATCTATTTTAATGGAATTTCAAACATTCGGGTCCTTTTGTTTGCGAGCCTGCAGAAGGTTGGATGAAGCAAGTTAGAATTTTGGAACATGGGGTCTGTACAAGGCAAAGTCCGCAGAGAGCAATACGAGATGAGATATGACAACATAGGAACCAAATTGTGTAAAAACACAAAGATGTTTTTAAAACTCCGCTATTCTGGACTCATGCAATGGAGAAGCAAGTCATCCCAGACATGTTAATAGCTGCTGAAGAGGCCAGCACATGGTGCTCAGAACACTGATGGTGGGCTTAGGTATCACGGATGCGGAGAAAAGGAGGCATTGTGCGTACGCGTTAGTAGGGTGAAATGCAGTGCACGATGACATCAGCAAGGGTCTGTCCACAATAGGTGACGTAGGATAAACTTCCTTATAAAGGGCAACTGTCAGTTATCCAGAAAGTACACTTAGATGGACCTCCTCATTTCCTGACAATGCTAGTCAAATAGGATACTCATGTATCACATGCACAGGGTTTGAAGGTTAAGAAAAAAATGAGTAACAACAAAAAAAAGCAAAATCTGATATCGCCAGGTGATTGTATGTGGAAGTGCTGGCTACCTTTGCTCACAGAAGTGTGTGTGTGTGTGTGTGTGTGTGTGTGTCTGTGTGTATGCATGTGTCTGTGTCTGTGTGTGTGTGAGAGAGAGAGACAGAGACAGAGACAGAGACAGAGACAGAGAGGAGAATTGGGAATGTATATGAATTTTAACTGATGATTTGTTTCACCCGCTGGATGTATGAACTACTTTAGTCTTATAAAAAAAGATTACTTAACCTGACTCAAGTGTGCAAATGGGACAGGGACGGCTTAGCTGGACAAACACACACAGCACATATTCCATTATTTTATTAATTCACCTGCATCTACTTTCCTTATCTACCTTTTACTTCCCTGGAGAACTTCACTGGATCTTGCCAGATATTCCAGGAAGTAATCCCTTTATCTCTTTACAGTTCACATCAAATCTGTGAATAGACAGGGAAGATTAATGGCAGAACAGATCAATATCTCCTTTGTCCACCATCCAAAAACATGAGAAAACTCTATCCTAAGGAGAGAGAGGAAGAGGAGGAAACAACAGAAAAGTGGACAAATTCAGATCTGTTGTGAGATTAGTTGAAAAGCCCTAACAAAGAACAGTGTGGAAGCCGGGGTGGGTGGACACTAGGGAAAG
>NW_006796769.1:1085985-1132831 GCF_000442215.2 Lipotes vexillifer | reverse complement strand
GGGAAAGACAGGGAGGTGTCGAAGAAAATCAGGATTTTGGGGGACTCACAAAAGCTCATTTTAAAGAGCAAGAGGCAGCAAATTTATCTCAGAAGCATAAACCCTTCCACCTATTTCTGAAATAGTCTTTGTATTTTATCTACTTATTTATTTTCATGCATATAATGATATATTATAAAATTTAAGGTAAAAAAATTTAAGGTAAGAGAAAATTTGCACTTTAAAACTTTCAAAAACCTGGCATGTGTTTTTATCCTGGTAGAATTATATTGTAAAACTTAAGTATCCAAATTGCTAAAGTATATGGAAATACCTGAGTCATAAAGATAAATCATTATGAAGATTGAAGTTCTACATGTAAATGACATCATTGATAATTTCATCAACTTGTATTTTAACTCTGTTAAACTTTACTTTTATTGGGTAATTTAATGGGGTATAGATTTTTTTGTCCTTTCCTTGTTTAAGAAAAATTAAATTAAAAAAGAACACATAAAGCATTTAATACTACAGTATTCATTTATCTCTCAGACTCCTTTATTGCTATTGTAATAATATCCATCCCCCCCCAAATTCATATATGGATTTGAGTGTGTCCCCATCTGGCTGGGGTCAGAGGAAATTTTAAAAATATATGTGACTAGATTATATATTGATGTTCTGGTGTACTTTACCAGCAGTGTCTGAGGACAGACAAAAATCTGGAAATGGAGCCCTAGGAACTCCTGACTTTGGGAGTTTGCAAACGCTAGAGGCAGGCCGACTCACAGTGGTAACTGGGATGAATTTGCTTGACAACACTCACCTTCAAAAATGCCTCATTTCTCTATTTTTCTAACTCACTTTTCTCTGTCTTAAGCTCTAATTTTTCAGGAGAGCTGGGAGGTTCAATCTTAGTCATCATTTGGGTTTTTTCATCATCCCTCAGATCCTAAGAGAAGCCCAGGGTGCAGGAGGTCCCAGGAGAAGCAGGAAGACGTTACCACCTTGGTGTTGTTCTGCTTTGCCCTTTAGGTCAAGATCAAGTCTTGGTGCCGCCCTTTCTATCAGACTCTGCTGTTCCAAGCACAGTATGGGATGCCTCTCACAGCAGTCTTCGCATGTGTAGGACTGTTCATTGCCGATCCGCACAAAGTTCTTAAACACGTGGAGGTGGGTGAATGATCTTTGAGGACCTACTACCGCCAGTCCCATCAGAAGTCCTACCAAACCCAGACCCAGGACCCACTTCGTGGGGTGCAGCCACAGCAACCTAGAGGGTCCCATGCTTAAAGGACCCTGCACTTAGAGTTTAATGCTGTATGGTGCCCGAAGTCCTAAAAGTCTGGATATTTTTATCTTTGTGCTTGTGTTTTGTAAGGGAAATCTGATGGGACAATGGAGCAGGCGCTGGGGGCTTGGAGCCTCAGTTCCCAAGAGATCTCACCTCCTGCCACAACTCCTCTCCCTTTCCTGGACAAGTTCTCGGCTGCCTGCTCCCCAGCCCTCTGACATCTGACCCCCCTCCCCACCTCCGTCTCCTCTATGAACAGCTACCTCTGCCACCCTCCTCCAGCCCACGCTGGGACCTGGCAGCGCGTGGGAGCTGGAGACGAGGGGTGGCTGCCCACGGAGCATCCTGATGAGGTGCATGGAGGTGACTGTCCCCGCCCCCACTGGGGAGGGCACACCTGGGACACCTGGGTCCAGTGGCCAGCGTGTCCCAGCACAGAGGGGGCAATCCCTTGCCAGTCAGGTCACCTTCTGCTGTAGTTTGGGGCAGTGACCCTCTCCTCTGGGTCTTAGCTTTCTTCCGACCTCCCATATTCCTCATCTGTTCTTACTTCATAAGCATCATTCTTTGTACATTTAAATATTTAATTCCTTATACACTTCGATGAATTAATAAATGTGTAATTGGCTGATCAATGAGTTTAATTAATTAATAAAGAAAATCTAGCATGTTAGTGCCTACTCTATGTTAGGCGGGGCTAGGCAGTGGGATATAATGGTCACTAAATGTGGTCCCTCCACACAAGGGTTTAGAGTCTAGCAGAGGAGACAACCAAGGGTCAGTAAAGTAAAGCAACTTGGTGTGAACTTCAACAAGGTTCAAGAGTGCTTCTTACCTCCTGAATCCACACAGGACAGAAAGAATTTGCCAGTTCAGTAGAAAAGACCGTCCTGTCAAGGAAAACTGTATGTACAGTGTGAAAACATAGCATGTCTCTTCAGAAGCAATGGTTCTTCAGCCTCAAACCATGTCACCTCTTCAGATATGATTTAGTAATGGCACCTGTTAGTCCTCAAGTCCTGGTGCTCTTCTATTAATATCTCTGTTCATTGGTATCCCTGTATATTTCATACATTCATTGTTATCGCCTGACCTTTGTTGCCTCTTCCATTGAAGGATGTTGGATACTATTTGGCAAGACATGCTAAACAATCTTTCAGTGGTAGCAATGGGAAAGTCTCCGTTCCAGAGATTTCTCCTGTGTCCATCCAATGCGTACCCCCTTCCTTGCTGCTGAGTCCAGGGTAGTTTTGATCTTTATCACCACTGATTATCTTTGTCTGTTCTCAGACTTCCTATGAATGAAATCCATCAGTATTCATTTGCTGTCAGTCTTTACCCTCTTGTTCAAAGTATTTTCCATGATATCTATCAATGTCTTTCATAAAGCAGTTCTTTTTTATTGATTTACAGTGTTTAATTTATAAAAATACCACAATTTATTTATCTATTGTCCTGTCAGTGGACACTTGGGTTATTTCTAGTTTGAGGCTATTATTTAAAAACAAAAAACAAAAAGCACCTGCTAGCATCATTCTCATATATGTGTTTTGGGGACATGGACACATTACTCTCAGGTATATAGTTAGGAGTAAAATCACTAGGCTATGGGGTAGTACTAGCTCTCACTAGGCTATGGGGTAGTACTAGCTCTCAAATGTTCGGTCTTGGGAAACTTTTACACTCTTGTAAATTGAGGCTTCCAAAGATCTTTTGTTTATGTATATTATACCTATTGGTATTTAATGCATTAAAAATTAAACAGATTCCAATTTCAATTCTTTTGGATATATCCCCAGAAGTGGTATTACCTGATCATTTTGTAGTTCTACTTTTAATTTTTTGAGGAGCCTCCATACTGTTTTCCACAGTGATTTTACACTCCTACCAACCGTGTGCAAGTGTTCCAATTTCTCTGCATCCCCATTAACTCTTGTTATTTATTTATTTTTGAAAGTAGCTCTCCTAATAGCTGTGAAGTGATATTTCATTGTGGTTTTGATTTGCAGTTCCCTGGTGATTAGAGAAGCTGAGCATGTTTTCATACAACTGTTGGTCATTTGTATGTCTTCTTTGAAGACAGGTATATACAAGTCCTTTGACCTTTTTTTTTTCCTTTTGGCCATGCTGCACGGCTTATGGGATGTTAGTTCCCTGACTAGGGATCAAACCTGTGCCCTCAGCAGTGAGAGCTCAGAGTCCTAACCACTGGACTGCCAGGGAATTCCGTCCTTTGCCTATTTTTTAATCAGGTTGTTTTTTGGTTGGGGTTTGGGTTTTGCTATTGAGTTAGAGAGGTTCCTTACTTTTGGATATTTTTTGACCCATTAACAGATACAGAGTTTGAAAATATGTTCCCCCATTCTGTAGGCTGCCTTTTCCCTCTGTTGATGGCTTCCTTTGCTGTGCCAAAGCTTTTGCGTTTGATGTAGCCCTACTTATTCGTGTTTTGTTGCCTGTGCTTTTGGTATTGTACACTTAAAAGCTTAAGCGGGTAAATCTCATGGCTGTTCTAACCACAGTAACAGAAATGTTTTCCGCATTAACATGTAATGGGTTTACTATTATTTTAAGATAAATGCAAATACGTATTCAAAAAAACAGAAAAATGTTAAATATTCATTTATTTTAAAATAATAATAAACCCATTAATGTCATACTGTATCATTACATGTTATATAGCTATATTTTATATATTATATATTACATGTTATAAGGTACCTTCATACTGTTATAATATGGGTGGGATTATACAAGAATAAAATGTACATATTTACTGAGCTCTATATTAAAAACGAGAATACAATGTTCTTTATATATGTTATATATATATATATATATATGTTATACTTCAGAAGAGAAATTGAAAATATAAATACAAATAAATAATTGGAAAAAAATGGAAAGAAGAATGCTTCATTCTCAGCTTCCTAATATGGATGAATTCAAGTTTGCTCAGAGTTAAAACAAATAATCATAATATAAGCAGGTTTGAAAGTATGAGTTGCTGAGACACTCATTAAAGGAGAGTTGCAATATTCACTCCGTGGTTTGCAAGAACCTATCTTCCATCATTCTCCAGATTTTATTGTGTTGGAAATAAAGAACATGGTAAACCCACAGCAATTGCCAAGGTGGCTTTACTGCTTTCAATCAGCCTTTTATTTTTTTTCCTTTGTGCTGCAGACAGAGGTCAAAGCTTATAGCTTTAGAGGGCAGTGGTGTTTTTCTTTGTAATGCTCTCTTCACTGAGTTTGATGCTTGATTTACCTTGGTCAAAAAGGCTAAGGTTCTGGTGTGTATCTATGAGGTTAAAAAAATAATGGAAAAACTCCCAATAATAAGGAAAATGAATGTTAGTCTGGATATGAGCAAATTAAAGGTTACTTAGAATCTCAACACTTGTGTTTGTTTTGGCAATATAATTCCATCACTTGTTTGACTCTGTCAATCTTCTAACCTGATTTTCAGAGGTTTTGTCGTCATCTTCAAACTCAAAGTCCTGCATTCTGAAAAACACAGGAATCCGTAGAGACAGGAGCTGTTTCACAGAATTCTGTAGCTATCTAAATATTATTTTGTTTGATTCCTTGATAATATTTTTAGTTCCACAGTTGCTACTTGTGTTTCCTAAACATGAGTGTTAGTAGAAAAAATGGGCTAAATTATGTTTTCTAAGATCCATTATGACATATAATACTTGGAAAATCCTGTGCATTTTTAAATTCTAACTTCATTTTCATGAAAAAAATAATAACAATTCAGCTTTAAGTTACACTTAAAAGTACATTAATAAAAGGTGCCACATTTCAACACTGTGAAATTATGCACAATATACTCTTACAGCAGACCCCGTGATAAAGACAGACTAACTTATTCGAAATTCTTAATGAAGAAAATTGAAATCCATAAGAGAGGAGAGAAGAAAAATATTAAAATCATAGCAATCTGAAGCTGAAAGGGGCCTTCAAGAATTGGTAGAATATAGTTTACCTCTAAAGGCAATGTTTTTATGTGTAAATATATATGAGTGTAGGACCATTATCATGAAGTTCCCCTGTCTCTGGATAAATTTAGGGTAAGTCTCATAACATTTCTGGTAAAACAAAACTAAACAAAACAGTTCTCTGATTACCTGCATTGACAAAACAGAGTCTCTGTTTATAATAAAATAATAAATACATTTAGTCTGTGGTAACAATTAAAAATTTATAACAAAATAATGAATACCTCCAGTCTATGGTAATCAAAACTTCAAAGCAAATTTCCAACTTCTTTTATAAGCTCTGGGCTGCATCAGCTGGTCATTTGGGAGTTGAGTTGGCTTATCTTTTCTCTTCTCCATGATCCCCACCAGCTTGATAACTATGATCTCTGCCTATGATCTCAGAAGTCGCAGCAGGGTGTTGTAGTGAGCCAGCCATGCATCCTCTGGAGCTAGTGGGTGTACACATTTGACGTTTCCTAATGGGGTGTTTTCATCAGTTCTTTAGGGCCCGCCTCCATTCTCCTAACCGGAAATGTAGCTCATTTGAAGCTACAGATATATTCTCCTCTAGATGGAAGCTTATAGTTCCACCTCTAGGAATCTGGTGGCCACTTCTGCTGCATCTCAAGGCTGCCCTCTTGGACAAGATTTCACATTTATTCTATTTGAAATACTTCGACACTCTTTACCCAAGTAAACACTGAGTGTGCAATCTTGATGGATTAGCAACCCCTTCTCATTCCAGGCTCAGGGAACCTAACCAGACAAACGTTCACCCAGCACCCTGTGACTATAAACCTACAGAGGTGACATCCAAGGGCTCTAAGTATCTGACTTGGCTTAAGGGAGAAACATCCATTATCCATCCCTTTCTACTGGGATGATGAAGAGAAGCAGACAGCACACCAACAACTGACTCCAAAATCCTCCTAATCTACCTAAATGCTTTCCCTGGCTTCTCAAAATGCTCTTATAGGCTGGAATTGTATGAAAACCTTAGGTTAAACATTCAAGTTTCTTCAACCTTTTAAGTAAGAAATGCCTGGTTTTCTCATATTCTCATATCTCTTATCTTTGTTAATATTAGTTTTAGTTTGATGCCTGGATGCCCAGAATGAAGTCCACAGTTCCTAGCCTCCCTTGCAGTTACATGGTGATGTGGTGAATTACAAACAAGGGCTTATACTGTAAATGCTGAAAAGACACTAAAAAAAAAATCCTCCTTGAAACACACCTGAGCCACACACCTGGCTCCTTCCTCATTGTTTCTCCATTGATCAGCCTGGAATGTGTGTAGAGGGGCTGAGGCCAGGAATTCTGTTTTAAAAGCTAGCAAGCAAGAAGCTCTCCTTGACTGAGAACTGGTCACAGGGATGGTAGGAGGGCTGAGCTGGGAGCTCTGGACCCTTAATGACTTGGTGCAGTTTCCACAAAATCCACAGGATCCTATTTTTCTGTTCTATTTACATGAGCAAGCAAGAAACTGATACTATGTTCCTGCCACTTTTATGGTGGTTTTTCTCTCACATGCAGCTGAACTTAATCCTAGAAGGTAGTTAGATAATTTTTTTATTGGATCAATGAAATAATAGAAACAAGACTAGATATTATCATGTGTAATACCACATCCAGTTTTTCAAACCTCCCTGCAACATCTACGACAAGCGGTCTCCAAGTCCTGTTTGAACGTCTTCTGTCATATAGACACTCCATCTCCCTGGGTGAACTAATTGGTTTGAACATCTTCCTTTAAGATAAAACAGAACTCAGGTAATCCCTCTGATACAAAGCAGATCTTTAAAAATCAAAGACAGCTGTTATGTCAAGCTAAAAATTCAGAGTAACTTGAACTCTTTCAATATCCTCTGCCATTGTAGCTATGGTTTCCTAGGCATCTTACGGTTGTCAACATCCTATTTTTCAGTATCTGCTGTCTACAACTGAAAACCATTTTCCAGACCAAGTCTGATGGGGGCCAAGGAGAAAGGGTATTTGCCTGTTCTCTCATTATTACATCATCTTCTTGTTGGGTTACAAAAATCCTCTGATTTCCTGGAGCGGGTGATCCTGACAAGAATAAAAGAATGGTCATTCCCGTCTAGGTCTCCTTCTCTTGGAAACAAGTGCTCTGTGTTTGGTGCACCTAGCAGGAGAGGGGTGGGAACTGTGCATTAAAGAAGCCAGGATATCAGTTTCCTCTCTCTGATGCTCTGTCCCCCTCTCATGCTCTTACGTGTCTTTCAAGGTTAGTTTACTGATTGAGTTACCAAAAACTGTCACATTGATTTAAAGGTACATTGGATTATATTTTGATATCTGAAAGAACTTATTTTTTATGACTCACCGTTACCTTCTTTCCTAGGATGGTAGCCAACCTGGGGAAAATACGTGTGTATCAAAATGACAGTTTCCTTTGGGAGAACCCATACTGAGTGGTCTTGCTAAATGAGTCACAGGTCATGGACAATCATAAAGTATTAGCTGTAGGTAACTGGATTAGAAGGAAGGTCATCTCCTACAACACTCATATTTGGCAGACAGAAAAATAAGGCCCCGGAGATGACGTGGTGAAAGTCACTTACTGTGTGTTGACAAAGATCCAAGTGAGAGCAAAGAAGCCCTGACCTCAAGCTCTTTCTCCTTTTCCATAACCTCTTGGTTCACCCTCTGAAAGTCCCCTCTCAGGGCCACCCAGTGATTCCTGCCACCTAGTCCTCCAGCCAACCTAAGTATTGTTTTTTATTTTTTGATCTACATTGTGTTCTGAGGTTGACCTTACAAATTTATTTGAAATTTTAAAAACAGTTTCACTGAAAAAAATCCCTTGTTTAACAAAATAAAAATTCAGATGAAACCTCTTATAAGTACAAATAAATAAATAAAATATCTATCTATGTGTGTGGAACGCTAAAGGAAAATCTAGTTTCTCCAACCACTGAAAGTCATCAGAAGACATTTTGTGACTATTGAGAAAGGAGGAAAATATATCTGTACATCTTGTTTGACACCAAAGAGAAAGAAAGTTTGGAACTGGGCTGTTGCCTTTGAATGGACGCAGAAAGGCAGGACAGGGCAGGTGACGTGTGACTACAGTCACGCCTGCACCCCTCTTTGGAGGTTGGAGGGGGTGTTCATTGTGTGTGCCTCTGGGGGGGCGGGCAGGCAGAAGCAGCACAGACATTCCAGCCTGTGTCCTGTCGATGGTCTCTTTTTGTTAAAATTAATATTAACAAAGGCAGTGGTAGTTTCTGGTATCCCACCTAAGTGATAGCTGATCTGCTAGGAAAAATTTTTAGTATGTAATTAACATGACCTTTTCCACAAGGAAGGACAGTGGCAGCTGCAATGCACTGATGCAAAGGGGAAATGCCTGGAAAAACCATAGGAACTCAGGAAAAACAGACCCTGTAAGCCAACAATTCTTCCAAGGCAATCCCTGATAGACATTGATAGATGATCATGCCAGAGGGTTTAAATAAAAGGTAACAAAAAATTCAAATCAGACATAAGAAAGTGGTTTTTCATAAACAAAGCAGTAAACACTCCACAAATCCAATGGGCCCCTTTTAAAAGAAAATATTAACGCATATCCAAGAAGCAATTAGATATTGTCACGGAAAAGGCAGGGCCTCCAAAATTGATGGGCCCCCTTGAGCCAAAGAGTTTGTTTGTATTTTTCTACCTGTGCATTAAGCATAGAACTGTTCTTTATTGAAAACATTTTTACAAAAGAAACTTCAAGATGAATAATTTACCAGTTGTTAAGGAGAGGAATGTAACTTCACTGATGACTGGACTGAGCAAACCAATTAAGCATCTCATGGTGAAGAGCTGCTACCAACTTCATCAATAATAACCCCCTTGTCACTGTGTCTACAGAGTTCACAGCCTTAATTCCCAGTCAGAGAGCAGGAGATACCAGAAACTGCATAATGTGGGGATTACTAGCAAATGGATAAAGCAGTAATTGAAGGGTAAAGTATAAAATTTCAAATTACTTCTAACCTCAGAAGTCTGTGGGGCTCGGGCAAAGGTTCACACCTGGTCATCTGCAGAGTAGCCAGAAACTCCTGAGTGCCTGCTCCTCCAAACTGTCTCTGATAGTAAAGTCATCTCCCCAATACTGTTAATACATCTTGTTTGTGGATGAGACTGGGATGGGATGGGGGGGTACTGAGTGCAGACGGTACAACAGTGCCTCTGAGCCAGGCAGTGCATCCCCAAACCTGCCTCCCAAAGAAACAGGCAAACCATCCAGAGAAAACAGATGTGCAAAGGTAGAGATTGCAATCCCTCCACCCCATATTCTGTGCCAACCCTGTGCACACACAGGCATGTACACACACTCACACACACACACACACACACACACACACACAAGGTACACCCTTTTTGGCACATGACAACCTGCCCAGAGCATCTGTTTTCACCTGAGGAATGAAAAGCAAGTTGTAGGCATGGTTCATATCCTGCACAACTTTAAATCCTTAAGACCTTTTTCTGCACTTGCATCAAATCAGAGAATCAACTGACACTTCAACACCACCTCCATGAAGGCCATTTTACACATCTGGAATGCCTGGAGGCCGTTCTATCACCTGTGGGAAACTGTTCTTCCTTTTACAAAATTACCAGTTGCTTCTTCTAGATGAAAAATACACGGGCAAACCAGAGGTGTGGACAAAGGTACCATCTCTTATAGGAGACACATAAAAAGAAAAGGAAAAGAGAGGAAGAACAAAGAAGGACACATCCAAACTGGCCATGATAAAGTCCTTGCCCCAACATATTTGATAGATTCTATTTCTTTCAAAACCATGGTCAGAGAAATAGCAGTCTTTCCTGAAAATCATTATGCTATCGGAAAATATTAAAATATGACTATGATACATTTTTAGTGTTTCTGTAACCAAACATGTATTGATATTTTGACTCAATGAAAAACTCAAGATTTATTCTTCACTTGAGATAAGTATTGACCTAAATAACCTCAGTCAATATCTCACCTTTGATATAAATGCAACCAGATATTTCTCTCACCACAAGTCAACAGAAATTTTTTTTTTCCTGTAGAGTGTGTCAATTACTTTTTCTGTATTAATTCCATATTTTCTATTTTAAATGATATTTCTAATTCTTCCAACTTATTACTTATTAATCTAAAAACTTCTTGGATTTGCTTTTGTCCTACTTGTAAAGCTTTTCATTCTAATCACCGTTAACACATTCAATTAACTAAATTCATTTGTGCCCTTCAAAATGAGAGACTTCATTGTGAAATATTCAAAATTGATAACTAATTTTCATAATAACTCATGGAAAGTTTTTAAATTTCCCTAAGAATAAATGAGCAAAATTTGTGTCAAATTGGAATACCTCATACCACCTTTGACTTAAGACAAAACTCAATCAAGGAAAATGATCTAGTCACAAATCAAAAAATTACACATTTAGATGAGAGGACTTGAAGGATTTCCAAAGGCCAGTATAATGTTTCTTGTGAAGAGTGAGTAATATGATATAGTACAAATGAAGTTTAATGCTTGGTTTTTCTGATTCTAAAAAAGTGATATATTCAGAAATATTCCATTTAAAAAAGATAAGGTAAAGCTCAATTTTAATATTTTGGCTAAAGCATAGCTCCCAAATCTGCTCAAATATCAGTTTTTTGCATTCTCCTTAATGTCTGTCAACCCCACCATATGCTCAGAACACCATATGGATGTTCATGAATCATCCTCAGGAGCACAACACAAAACACTTATTATAGTATAGACCCTTATACTATACTACCCTTATAGTATAGACCCTACAGACCCTTGTCAGAGGAAAACAGATGGACACTGCTGCCTAAATATGAGGTCGAGTCCTTTAGAGTAAAGTGTTATTTATGTAATCCACCCATTTTTCAAGGTAGGTGCCACCCAACTGTCTGAAATGAGGGAATATTCTCTCTCTTTGCCATCCAATGGGACAGCCACTAGACCCATGTAGTTAATGAACCCTTGAACTAGACTAGTGTGGCAGGAGAACTAAGTTTCTAATTTCAGTTCTTAGTTCATTTACATTTAAATATCCCCATGTGGCTACTGGCTATTCCAGTAGTGTGGTCACTGCACAGTCTAGGTCTCAGCCTCACATGCCTTGGGGAGGGTGTACTCACATTACCTTATCTCAGTCAGCTGAACCCTTTCTCTCCCTCACCACACATACACACGCACACACACACGCACACAGACACACACATGCACACAGACACACACACACACACCTTCTCTCACATCATGTTGTTTTCACGGAGTTGGGTGACACTTCAAAAACTACTCATACAAAACCAGTCATGACATTTATTACTGGATACAGTTGAGTTCACAAGTGTTCTCTATAACAAGGGCCAGCAAAAAGTTTTTGCTTTTATAACCTGTACAATAATTTTAGAAAATGATCTATCCATTCACACTTTTTAATTTGAATCTAAAGTGTGTCTAAGAAATTGAAATCATTACAAAGCATATAATTTCTGATGCTGCAAATATCAACATTTAAAAATAAATGTTATACCTTTTTTTAACTATCTAGTGAAGTCTAAATACCATAGCAATTTGAAACTCACTATTTTCCATTTAAAACTAGGAACTAAGCTCTTCTTTAGGAGGAAGAATTGGTAGATTGTTACTCTTTCCTCATTGAACTTACAGTTCTCTTCCATTTATCCCACATAATTTTATTCTAATGTACCATATTTTACGCTTTAAAGCCTTTATTGATCACTCCATCATATTCTTCTAAAAACTGCTCTTATATTTCATGAATCCATACGGCTTTCAAATTAAACAAACAAACAAAAACCTTCTCAATTAAATTAGAAGTGCTTTTTCAGCCAGATCGGGTTTAACAAAAAGGACCTATGAAATTTGAGTTCACAAGCTTGATTCCCTTAAAAACATCCTTGCTTTACAGAGTTTTTGCATATGGGCAAGCATTGTCCCATCTGGACTTGAAGACACTATTCAGGGCCCATTATAAAAGATTCTGTGTGAGAAACCTTTCAGGCTCTAGTGGCAGGTGTAGCAATGTGGCTTCTGAGGAACTAAGAGTATGAATTTTTTGTGGATGCCAACCCTATAATAGAGCTGGTCCCTTTTGCTGTTTGGTCACTAGGAATTCAGAACCAAATTTAAAGGTCACCATTAAGACACTGATTTCTTCACTTCTGTCTCACTTTCCTCCCTTTCATCCTCCATTTCATCTGTATTTTTCCTAGTACTTATACCTACTTATGGTCAACTTCTCATTAACTGGGCAAACAGAAGAATAAGATCACAAACATCCACCATCATAGTGATTTAAGTAAATTCTTGATTTTTCGGGATGGATCAGTCATGGTAAAGGCATAGGAGAAGACTGGGTTGGGTGCAGCCTTCCCCTGAACCCTCCCTAGGACACCAGGTCACACACTGGTCAGTCTCCTTATTCACCTGCAGGACCACTGCTGATTGCCCATTGCTGAATCGAGAATGGTCAACTTCTTTCTGTGTCCACTGATGGTTGATTTGCAAACAGAATGTATCTAGATGATTTAGTACTGGCTCTATTTTTTGTTCCTTTTAAAATATGTATGTATATATAATGATAGCCAACTCAAAACATTTTCAAATTGTTAAGTGTGAAAAGATAAAAAGCATGGATGAGGGAGAAAAGAAATTAATCTATAGACCCAACTAAGGATACATTGTTTTGTGAGAATACATATGGAATCACAGAGGGTAAGGGATCAATAATGTCACCCAAACTCACCACCACTATATTCAGGGTTCATATTTGAGCTGTGACCCCAAAATTTCTATATGACAATTACAAAATAAAAAAAAAAATCTATTAACCTGAAGGCAAAATGATGAGGAGAACAATCCGAAAGCCTGAAACCCCCAAGTCCCTTGTGTTGTTGGTGTTCTGTGCACTGTCGATAAATCACTTAACAGCAAAACAAACAATTAAAAGAAGAAACAAACGACATAGAAAAATATAAGAATCACAACCACTTTTTTTTTTTTTGCGGTACGCGGGCCTCTCACTGTTGTGGCCTCTCCCGTTGCGGAGCACAGGCTCCGGACGAGCAGGCTCAGCGGCCATGGCTCACGGGCCCAGCCGCTCCGCGGCATGTGGGATCCTCCCAGACTGGGGCACGAACCCGTGTCCCCTGCATCGGCAGGCGGACTCTCAACCACTGCGCCACCAGGGAAGCCCCACAACCACTTTTAAATGCAAAATTGATTTCTGACATGCATTCAGCTCTCTGATAATGAACTGAATGATAATGTTGAACTTGCCCTGAGAGCATGAAGACTAGTAGATAACTAATTACTAATAACTGCAATGGGCCTTTTCTGTCCATTCAGGGAAGAGTCACAAATTCACTGCACAGCAAAGCTAGCTTACCTGTCTCTCATTATTTATTGATTTTTCAACTTTTATCTTTTTATAACCCTTAGATAGTACGTGGTTAATTATTTTCTGAAGGCTTAGGAACACGTGATGATTTATTTTCAAGGAATCTTAATGCATGGAGTGCATCTAAAATATAATGTCTTTAGGGCTTCCCTGGTGGCGCAGTGGTTGAGAGTCCCCCTACCGATGCAGGGGACGCGGGTTCGTGCCCCGGTCTGGGAAGATCCCACATGCCGCAGAGCGCCTGGGCCCGTGAGCCATGGCTGCTGAGCCTGCGCGTCCGGAGCCTGTGCTCCGCAACGGGAGAGGCCACAACAGTGAGAGGCCTGCATACCGGACCAAAAAAATATATATATATAATGTCTTTATAGTTGATAAAGGAGCGTATTTATTCAGAGGTCTGGAGGTTTATAGTCACTTAGCCCGTAACTGTCCATGAATGCATCTTGCAAAATATACATCTTTAATCTACCACCACTGAGGCTACAGTGGAAAATAGTCCAAATTATTTGGCTTTGAAGTACATGTTGGTATGACTTTAAGTTTAAAAAATAATTTCACAATAAGATCAATAAAATGCAATACCTTTTCCTGTACTGCCATATCAAAACTGCCAATTTTGTGTGCCTGGTTTTCATGACTTTCTTTTTCAAGAAAGAATGTGCTAAGAGGACTTTTTCTCTTTTTTTTTTGCGGTACGTGGGCCTCTCACTGCTGTGGCCTCTCCCGTTGCAGAGCACAGGCCAGATCTGGACGCACAGGATCAGCGGCCATGGCTCACGGGCCCAGCCGCTCCGCGGCATGTGGGATCTTCCCGGACCGGGGCACAAACCCGTGTCACCTGCATCGGCAGGCGGACTCTCAACCACTGCGCCACCAGGGAAGCCCCAAGAGGGCTGTGGGATCTCCCCGGACCGGGGCACAAACCCGTGTCACCTGCATCGGCAGGCGGACTCTCAACCACTGCGCCACCAGGGAAGCCCCAAGAGGGCTTTTTAACCCAAGCTCGCCACTAACACCATTTAAAGGAACCTGGAAAAACATGTGAAGCACTGTTTAGAGTTATTCATTCCTCACTGAGTTTCTGAGCACGTACCCTCTTCCGGACTCTGACCTCGCAAACCAGTCTTTGGTGTCCATCAGGTTTGATTCAATGGAGTTATTGGTAAGAAAATGGTTGGGATGATTGATCACAGAATGTATGTCATTTGGTTTGCTGAGGACAAACCTCAGTGGGCTCACATTTTGACACATTCTTTTGTCAAGATCTAGCTGGTTGCCCTATTCTGTGCTATCTTCCCTGGTCTCCTTGAAAACGGTGTCTCCCTCCTCCTTGTAATTCACAATCTGAGGATCTCACCCTGAGCCTAACATTAGTTCTTACATGATCATTTTCTCAATCACAAGGCAAGCCACTTTGAGAAGGGATATTCACTGCTGTGACACATAGGAGTTATGTTATAAACATGTGCTAAATTGAAGTAAGTACCAGAAACTAGATTCTCTGTGACACTGACTGACATCTTCAAATTTGTAAATTGTGACTCATTCACATTTTAAGAAAGTCCTATGAATATGAGCACAGAGGCTATACAAAAGCATAATTTATCTCTGATGTTGTTAAGGCTGATGGGAAAGAAACCTTTACATAAATTGTTAGGGCTTGAATCAGTCACTCAGAAGAGGTACCTAATGCAATCCACATCATAGGAACAGAAAGTAGAATGGTGGCTGCCTGGGGGTGGGAGAAAGGGGGAGTTTTTCTCAATGGGTACAGACTTCTAGTTTTGCAAGATGAGAAAGTTCGAGAACAATATAAATGTACTTAAAACTACTGACCTATAAACTTAAAAATGGTTAAGATGGTAAATTTAATGTATTTTTTACCACAATTATTTTTTAAAGCCGATTGTGTGTTAGAAAGTGCTACCACTGAATATGAAAGTCAGGAAATTTTGATTCTTCTCTCAGCCCCGCTAGTGTACCTTTGCATGGGTTATTGCAAGTCACCAGGCCTCAGTTTCCTCATCTATACATTGCTGAAGTTTTATAAAGAGAACTCCACCACCAGGGGCAAGAGTGGTGAACCAGGTTTCACACTGACCATGACCCCCTCACTCCATGGCCTGTGCTCGGCCACCATGATGGCACTTAGCCTTGATGGAAGGGCCCAGGTGTTTAGAGATGGCATAGTCCCATTTTCACACCATCGCCTTAAACAGAAAAACCCTTGAGACTGTAATGTTACAAGAGACCTAAAGTCCCATCCTTAATAGTTTCTAAAAATACATCTAATCAAGGACTTAGATTTCTCTGCAGTAAAAAGGTAAATGTAAATACAACTCAGCTATTTTATTACAAGAGATTCAAAGATTCACTATGAGCAAAAATCATATAGATGGTTACTACCAGCTGATTACACAGTTTCTAATGGTTAAGATTCTATGAAATAAAATTATGGCTTCATCAGATTAAAACAAAGAATAAATAAGCGTTTCATGTCTTCAGTCTTATTTATTAAAATCGTGTCACTTACAACCCAGGTTACTCTCTTAAAGAGATTAGTTATAGCAACACAGGAGGAGAAAAAGAAAAAGGAAAGAAAAAGTGATACAAGAAAGAAAAAGAAAACAAACATATATGCACAAGACAAATTCTAGATTCCCAGACCATGTGATGCAGAACATTTGAAATTCAAAAAAAATCTTATTTGCTGACTTGCATACTCAATAGGCAGCTATCCCATTTACATATCAGAAATTATTGCTGGACACATTCAGAAATTAAACCATTATGACTCCAAAGATTATAATAAAAAGAATTAGAATTTGAAATATCTTGTTGATTTTAGTAGCAATACAAAATGAGAAAGTAAAAGAGCAGAAATTCAACCCAAGTGGTGCTCATTCATTTACTCCAAAATATTTTCCTTTGAATACAAGTGTAGGAAATTTAAGGTAAGAAAACTATTCATTTGGAAACACACATCTCTACCATAAATAAAAACATTCATTTAGTGAACTATATTTCTGAGATGTAATTGTATACTATAAAAGCCTCAGTTTAAAGTATAAAATCCAAAGAGTATATAGCTGTGAAACTGCCAAAACCATCAAGGTACAGTATTTTTACATTACCTTCCAAAGTTTCCTAGTGATATGCCATAACCTATCCTTCTATCAACCCCAATCACAGGTAAACAGGGATCTGCTTTGTGGCACTATAAAGTAGATTTTATTTTCTAGAATTTTATACATAAACAGAAACATACAATAGGTATGATCTAGCTTCTTTCACTAAGCAACATGAATTTGACAATTGTAAAAGTTATTGTACATTCATTTATTCACTTTATTGCTAAGGAGAATTCCAGTGGAATATATCCCATTTTGTTTATCCACTTACCAAGTGATGCATATTTGAGGTTTTCTCCTATTGCATTTTTTTACTATTATGAATCAAACCACTATGAACATGTGTGTACAACTTCTTGTAAAAATATGATTCAATTTCTCTTAGCTAAATATCTAGGAATGGAATGGCTGGGCCATGAGTAGTAAAAGTTTAAAACTTTAAGAAACTCAATCAACCGACTGAGGTCACTGATTGTGCCATTTTATATTCTCGCCCAAAGAGAATCGTAGGCCCAGCTTCTCAACATCCTCACCAACATTCCATATTTTGAGGCTTTTTCAGCCATTCTAGTTTGTGTGTGGCATTATCATAGTGTGACTGTAACTTGCATTTTCCTGATAATGAAACAAAACAACTTTTTATGTACCTGTAGTCCAACTGTATACCTTTATTTACAAAATGTTTGTTCAAATCTTTTTACCCATTTAAAAAAATTGGCCTGTTTGCCTCTTATTGTTGAGTATGCTCGATTCAAGTATATTTTAGAAACGTAAATTGCTAATACTTTCTTCTTTGTGGCTAACCTCTTCATTTTACTAATACTGTATTTCAAAGCTCAACAGCGTCAAATTTTGATAACTTCTGATTTCTCAATTTTTATTTTTCTGGTTATTACTTTGTTTGTAACTCTTTGTCACAAAGAGTTTATTCTATCTCCTTTTCTCTACTAGTTTCATAGGTTTAGGTCTGATGTTTAGGTCTATATTATGGGTTGAATTGTGTTCCCCCAAATTTTGTGAATACCTGAAGTTTCAGAATGTGGCCTTATTTGGAAAAAGAGCCTTTGAAGATATAATGAAGGGTGATCATATTGGATTCGGTAGTAACACTATGCTGTATCTTTGATACATCTTTCATAATTAGGAAGCCTATGACTACTGGTTCACTGTAACTTTGAAATGTTCATTGCGGCCCATCTTTGACAAGGGCCGTGTTCTCACAGTGTTTTATAAGGACTGTTTCAAGCACTTCATTATCTGTATAATTTTTAAAATCTTTCTCGAGATGATATACTTACAAAGTTTCACCGAGATGTAAGAAATCTGAATGACCTAATCTCATAAAATATGAACCAAATTACTGTGATACGTTCTTGGTTGTATTGGATTTCAACCTGATGGTGTCACGTTGCAGTATCTTTCTTTTTCTTGCAGAACCTGCTCTCGCCTGCTGGTTTCTGCAAGCACAGTATGTCTGAGCCGCTCTGAAGATATTCTGGACTTGGCTTCTCTGTGATGCTGACCCTGTGAGCACACACCTCTGCACCTGATTGCTGTGGCCAGCATTTTTATTGGAAGTGGCTCATTTCATTCTTCTGACGTGGAACAATGTCATCTGACTGCTTAGAATTCTTTTTAGAGAATTTAACATATCTAATTTAGCTTAAGCAAGGTAGAGTTGAAAAGGGCCTCCATTATAAAAAGGACCCGCAGCTGTACAAGAGTCATCACTACCACCCACCCGCCCATCACAGGGGGTGCCAAGTACGATGCATTTGCCTGAAATACAAACAGGCAACAGTAAGTGTAGCAAGGAGAAGTCATATAGCCCACATGGAGGTGAAACTCGCAGTTTCACAGAATTGTGGAAAGAACTAAGTACATCTCGTTATTAGGTAACTGTAAAATGTCTTATTTTTATTAGTTTGAATTAGATACTTACAAGTGCTTGTAAGAAAATCTGTGTTGCCTTTTCACATACGGTTTTATTTCCATAAGGAAGCTAAATTTATTATCACGAAATACTCTGCTTTTGTATTAGTTTTATATTGAAAACTATATTGTATTTGTATTAAGTTTTATATTGAGAACAGTGTTGTTGAACTAAATTCCGCACCATTCCCTACTCAACATGTTCGGAACTTAGAAACTGAAAGGCGGCAGAATATGTCACCCCAAAATATGAATGTGGGCGTTCAGGACATACCACTCCAGAATGGGCTGCTTGTGTATATTTATTACTGGGAGCTGTAGGCACTTGGAAAACAGCAATGCAGGGAGAGGCTTTCTCTGAACCCCCTTATCTGCCTGTAGACAGATCCCCCAAAAGGAACCAATTGTCATAAACTCCCTGCCTGGGAGCTTCATCAACCAGGGAAGATGGACTCTTGTCACAGGAAAGGAAACTAGAAGTGGACACCACACCCAGACTCATTTTGTCACAAACTAGCACACCTCCCATCTGTTCCTCTAAGGACCCTTTATCTTCCCTAAAAATCATTTCCTCTCCTCTAAGAGGCCTACATACATCTTAAGGTATTTAAGTCTGAATTCCAAGCTACCTCAGGGAGTTTACTCAATTTTCCCTGGGCATCTCCCATATACACATATATGAGGTCAAAATGTTAATCAAATATCTGTGTGTTTTCCTCTTATTCACCCATCTTTTATTACAAGGGGTCTCAGCTAAGAACTCAGAAGGGTAGAGGGGAAATTATTTTTCCTCCCCTACAAAATACATACGTAAAAAAAAATACCAAAAACAATAATCAATACTTTTTGGAAGATATTCTGACCTCCTGTCAATATTGTTCAACAGGTTATAAACTTTAAAAAGGAAAATAGTTCTCTTTCCAACTTCAACTGCCCACATTTCACTAACACACCCACAAATGGAACACTACACAGAAAGATTAAAGTTTTCACAACACACAAGCCCCCTGCCTGCAATTCTAATAGACGGTAAATTTGAAAAAATAAAGTGTTGAAAGGTATCCCTGAAATCTGCTAACAAAAAAGGGGGCTGTAAAATCATATTATAGTTTAACATTTGATGCAGAAGATGTAGAGACAATCAACATTTGCAGGTATAGCAATTACTCTGAAAAAAATTACAAAGGAAATCTTGTTCCCTGACACTGATTTTCTCTCATTCCAAGTTTCATCATGTGTCAAAATTAAGGTAATAAGAGAGAACAAAAACTGCTTGATCACAATATTATTGAAGAACAGGGAGAGAAGAGGAGACCCCATGCAACCACCTAGTCTGAATGGGTTTTAAGTAAATCTTAGTTTATAACTAGTACTTAGAAATACCCACCTATAGGAACACGGTGGAAAAAAAAAAACATTGTTGAATAAATGTTTTTTTTCTTTTTACTAAATGTTTGATTTAAAGTTTAAGTTAAAAATATTACAGACTTCTAGAGCATTAATTTAGTGTACGTTTTCCTGATATGTGTTGTGCAATTTTCATTAAAAGGTCTATTTAGTCACAAAAAAATTATAAAAATTGAAATAAAACTCTAAACTCACGTGGCAACCGCACGTCATCTGGCTTCTGGTTCTATCAAGCCATGAGGTTCCCCCAAAGACATACCCCAAAATATCAGTAGGAATTATCTTTGGGTGAGGTCTTGAGGGCTGTCTTGTTTTCATGTGTGTTCGTCTACATTAGCTATGATGGGCTTCTAAGCAGAACACAGATGTCCATCTCTTTTTAAAATAATACTCCCATAAATGAATGCTAGGTCAATTAAGAAATGAGTAATATAAATAAAAACCTTTATTAAAACTGGGTATCTAGACTTAGGGTCAAACAAGGACTCAGAGATACCCTTAAACTTAGACTTAAATTACTTCAAACATCCAATGAAGAAAATAATCAGTAAATAAAGACTCATTCATAAGGATTCATTACAAGAGCTTAAGTTAAAACAAACAGAAATAAAACAGGATGTTTGAAGAAAACCAGATTAAAATACAAATACAGAAATTTGAAAACCAGAGAAAACTATCACTTGAATTGATGAATAATTAAAATTATTTGAAACAACTAATGATATACAAACTTCTAGAAATGAAACTAAGAAAAGGTGGGTAAAATGAAAATACACAGAATAAAAATAAAATATTTTTATAATGAGAGAAACCGAAATTTGAAGCAATATAGTAGAAATAATCAGAAGCTAAGTTTGAAATATCACTGAAATTGATACTTCTGAAAGTACATGCATATAAGTGTACCTACTTTATGAATACATAAATATTTATTTTAGGTGTGTGTATGTGTGTGTTATCTGTGTGTGTGTGTGTGTGTGTGTGTGTGTGTGTGTGTGTGTGTGTGTGTGTGTGTGTGTGTGTGTGTACGAGTGAACTCTGGCTCAGGAATAAAAATCATTTTCGAGCTATTAATTCGTGTGCTATTGAGGTGTCAGACAGTGATCTAAACATTCAGTAAGCATTATCTCATTTAATTTTCAAAGCAGTCCCAGGAGGTATTTTAAATGGTAACAACTGAACCCAATTATCCCCTTTCTGATAACCCACTGCCTGGATCCTAGCAGCACACCACTGCCATAGAAGATGAACCCATATGGCAGAATGTTTCCATTACAAACTCTTCATTATCAGCCACAGGACCCTCAGCACTGGGACGATGCAATTCCACTATATTTCTCAGGTCAGCTCACGCTCCTTTTCCTTCCAAGCCCTATTTCAAATGGTCCTCCTCTCCTTTCACCTCTGGTGGCCTAATCCCCACTCACTCTCAGAAGATGACCCCTGACTCTCTCTTAAAAGAGAGAAGGGAATCCATCAGAGACAACAACTTGATCTTCCTAATTATCAATACATATGTATTTCTTGTACCCTTCTCTCTCTTCTCCTATTGCAAGAGCAGAATTTTTCACCTATGCTTTGGAGTCTAACTATTCTTATCTTATCAGAAATAATATTATGTTCTTTACTCCTTTTCAATCTTTGTCTCTCACCTGGGAAATTTCCATTGTATGATTCACCACTGAAGAAGACACTTCCATTTAAACAATCAAATCCTCACTCAATTTTGCATCTTCCTCTGGTCACTAGTCAATCTGCTTTCTCTCTTTCAAGGGCAGAATCCCAAAGCAGCAGTACACACTTATTGTCTTCATTTTCACACCTACCTTCATTCCAGAGCTGGCTTCCACCCACCTGTGGGCACCTTCACTCCACGAGACAGCTGTCAGTAGACTCACCCAAGATCTCTATGCAGCTAGACTCACAGGTCACTTCCTCATGATGAGAACATTCATTGCATTTTCCTGTTACATAAGTTAAACATGATTGCTGTAGTATCTTTAAAATAGGCAGATAAGCAGACTGACAAAAATAAAAGTCCTTCATAATCCTGAATATACCCTGTTATGTAATTTCCTCTTGTTCACCTAAAATTTTAGTGTGAACTTCCTTTCCGATTACTAAATATGTGGTTGCAACATCATTTTAATATCAGTGTAGCAAAGGGATAATACCACTTCCATAATCAATACCGTACCTCTGAAAATACACCTTTTTTTTTTTTTTTTGCAATTATGAACAGTCCTGTGTAGAATATTACTGCAAATAAATAATCACATCCTTGGGTCACTTAAAAAATTTCTGGACTATGCTTAGATCTTATTGTATTTCAGGTCTCAGCCGCACTCGCAACTGGTGACCATTCCCCCAGAAACACGCATCCCTTTATTATGATAGCCAAGGACACTTACGTCTCCTTTTTTTTAATGACTGATTTCTTTCCCCTCTGTAAGTCTAGCCTCCTCCACCAAGCATTAAATGCTAGAATTACCCCCTCCCCTCTTTCCACTTTAAACTTTCTCCCAAAGCTTTCTCATCCACATGCACGTGGTTTTACAGATTTCTTTTGCACTTTAAATGAACAGAAAACCCCATAATATATAATTTGCTCCAAGACAGAGAGAAATATTAAAGTAACTAATTTTAGTAGGACATGAAATCATGATACCAAAATATTTAGAGAACACTGCCTAATAACAAGGAAAGTGTTTAGATTTAACTTTAACCTATTATTTTAATTTGAACTTAGGTTTCTAACTCCAAAATTCATATTCATCCCAACAGGCAGGCTTTCTTTCTAGAATGATTTCCCATTAGGAAAATGCTATTATAATTAATCTCGAAGACATTCTAAATAAGAAAAGAAATGCCTCCGTAGATTTTGTAAATGCATTCCACAACTTTTGACATTATTCCTAATTTTTAAACATATTATATAACAGATATAGGAATATACTCGTATAACATGAAAAATTCTATCATTTTTGAAGCTAAATTCAATGTAAAATAAAAGAGCAATTCTCATTAAAGTAAACAATTAAATAATTATGACTATTACCACTATACAGTTTTATACTGTTTTAGCTTTCTAGCTAAGGAGTAAGTTAGAAATAGAAAAAAATTAAAAAGAGATAAATTTATCATAATTTATATATGACACTTATTGACTTAGTAAACAGAAGGAAATTGACTGCAAATTTAAAATTAATAAAATATTTTAATATGACCCAGTAAAAAAATCATGATAATTTATTTTCATTGGTATCTACTTTTCTATTCTCATTTATTGTAGCGGAGAAAAATATAAAAACCTTAATAATAACATTAAGAAAAAATAGTGAAACTATACACGTGGAAATATTTAAGATTTTACTGAGATACAATAATATTTTAATAAATTGAATAAGAATTAGTTCTTTATACAGCTATCAGTGTACTATAAATGTGCTGAGTCTTAATATTCTGGATCAATAGTTATATATTTCTGCAAACATAACAGAATATGTAACTTTTCTTGCCAGCAGGATGAACCTTTTGTAAAAGCATAAACACAATGGAAAAAATCACAATCTCAAGGAAGAAGTATATCAGTATTTGTTAAACATATAATTAGTGAAATGAACACAAACACACCTATAAGGATAGTCCTCACAGCACTGACAACAGAGAAAAAGCAGAATGATCAGTAACAGCTTCACAATTGTATAAGCTAATGTACATCCAGGTGACGAGATACATTTTTACAATTAGAAATCACATTTTAAAGCATAATTAATGACATACGGATTGTGATACACAGTTTAGGGAAAAAACGCATTATTGGATGGTCACTCAGCAACGTTTTTCTGTTTACTGTTGTTTGATTTTCAACTAGGAGCACATTTCTTGCTGTTTGTAGAAAGAGGGCAAACATATATTTCAGTGAATCTCAACTGCATTTAGGTACCTCAGAGGACACGTCAACGACAATACCCATATTCCGTTGGCCTTTTTGCCTCCATTTATACGCCCTTAGTTCTCTTCCCTGGTTAATTCTGATATTCCAGAAATAACTTTCGCCCTGGGAAGAGAATGGGGCGAGAGCGAGTGAAAACATCACAGAGTTTTCCCATCATTTTCAAGCTGCCTTTTTCCTGATCCAGTGTTCACTTGTCTGCTCTAAACCTTTGTGTGTTTTCCAGAGTTCTGACAAATTTTATCCTGACAGTTTCTGCTTGTCTTTCCATATTTACAGTATTTCTCTAGAGGAAAGGGGCTTGGCACTACCTACTCTGCCATGTTGATGATGTCACTCCTGAAATAACTTCTAAAAGACCTAGAGATTATCATACTAAGTGAAGTCAGTCAGACAGAGAAAAACAAATATGATATCACTCATATGTGGAATCTATTTGTTAAAAATGATATAAATGAACTTATTTACAAAACAGAAACAGAATCACAGATTTATGGTTACCAAAGTGGAAACGTGGGGTTGGGGGAGGGGTAAATTAGGAGCTTGGGATTAAGATATACACACTACTGTATATAAAATAGATAACCCAACAAGGACCTACCGTATAGCACAGGGAAAAATTCAATATCTTGTAATAATCTACAATGGAAAAGAATCTGAAAAGAATGTATATATATGTTGATTAACATTGTAAATCAACTATACTCCAATAAGATTTAAAAAATAATAAAACATCCAATAAATAAATAAATAAATAAAAGACTATCCTTGCTGGTTGGGATCCCTGGGAAGCAGATTCAGACTTGGCAGTGCTCAGGAAGTTTAGTAATATGTGCTCTCCACCAGCAGAAAAAGAAGATGATGCAGGACTGGGTAGAGAGGAGTTTGGGCACCACTGTGACCATCATAAAGCACTCAGGTAGGACACAGGGAACTTTTAAGCCGAGGGGGCCCATCAAAGCTATCTTGATGTTGGCTGACAAGGGAAAGCATTTGTACCCCTGTACGGACCAGTCAGTGGATACAGGATGCCCCATGGAAAGGGGGTGTGACCTCGGGAGATGTTACCCTCTTTAATTCAGAGGAAAGCAGTTCCCAGAATGAGCCGATATCTGAACGGTCAGCTGGCAGGATTCCCTACCGCTCAATGAATGTCTTTAATTCCCAAAGTGGGATCTGGACATGCATGACAGTGCTGGCTATCGTCCATCCCTTGAGCCACTCATATCCACTTGGTCTTATGGTCTCTGGGAGCAGCACCAAGATTCGGTGGTGCCTCTCTTCCCAAGGGCAGCTCAGAAGAGAGAAGTTAGTATAGTCGGCCCTCAGTATCCACGGATTCTGCATCCACAAATACCAAACAGACAGTACTAGTCCATTCTATGTAAGGGACTTGAGCATCCATGGATTTTGGTGTCTGAAGGTGTCCTGGAACCAATGCCCTGCGATGCCAGAGGGACAGCTGTGGAATGAACTGCAGGTCCCACCCCTCGAGCTGGTCTCAAGGCCATGCTGATGTCATTCCCAACTCCCCTCACACTCAGCTTTTATCTACGGTGGTCCAAGTGAGCAAAACGATGCTTTTTTCTACACCTTCATTCAAGAGACTTCTAGCCCCCTAGTAACCATGCTCTTCTTAGGCCATGGCTACTGTGTTTGTCCACTTCTCAAAATTGAGCAAGGAGCATAAAGAGATGCTGGAATAAACCGCCTTTATGTGAAGGGAGGAAGGTGAAACTTTTCTCCATGATCACATATTATAAAAGCATCCCTGTCTCCTCTTGATCATCAGTGACTACTGCCCCTGCCAGGAAGGTGGGTCACTCCTCTTGTTACCTGCTGGTCTCTTGATGTAAGATCCAATGAGCCTGGGCAGCATAACTGCTGAAAGTCCAGGAGCTCTTTCTGTGTCTCCTGCTTCTCTGTAGGAACAAGACAACCTGCAGAGCCCAAAGGTGAAGGGACAGGAAAAACAGTTTTACCCCAAGTGAGTCACTGGAGGTAATATTAGCAGACTCACACCTATACCTTTATCATTGATTCCTAGACCTGCGTACTTTACCTACTAGGGACACAACACCATACAGTGGTCGTTAATTTAGAGTGTATACTGCATCTCAGAGGATAAGGCCCTATCCTTGCAGGATGTCATCTCTGACCTGTGACCCTCAGATGTGCCACCTGTGAACTATTCCATCACTTTACCAGGCTGGCTGCCTATGGGTGGCACAGTATTGTCACAAGACTGGTGGGTTCAGTTTTGCTGTGTCCACAGAAGCATCTTCTTTCCTATGAAGCGAATCCCTTAGTCTGACTCTGTGTGATGTGGGACCCATATTGAAGGATGAACATGGAGAGCCCTTGGATTGTTTCAGTGACTGAGGACCTCGTGTCAGGAAAAGCAAACCAATATCCAAAACGTATTTCTTCTCCAGTCAAAACAAAGCTCTGCCTTTTCAAGGGTGGAAGGAAGCCAGTGTAGTCAACTTTCTCCCAAGAGATGTAGTTAACTTTCTCCCAACTACTTACTGAGTCTCCTCAGTAAATAGTGTCAAGTTAAGGCTCAGTGTTAGACACTATTTCAGGTAATTTGGACATTAGGGGCATCAGTAGTAGATTAGCCTCAAGGAGAGGAAGCCCATGGCACTGGGATCATGCATGAAGAGCCTCCAAACTACAGCCCGAACATTGTTTTTGCCCTCATTGTAGCAGTACTGGGATGTCCCATGACGCAGGCTGGCTGATGTCAGCTGATGTCAGTGCACGAGAGGGGTGTGTGCTCACTTTCTTTCTAGGTACAAAAGCTAGAAAAGGACTGGCTAAATGAAAAGAATCAGTTAAAATTATATTAATTTCTGTGGCTTCTTAATTCTACGTCTTTTACCTCTTTTGGTCTTTCCAGCCAAATAGCTGAGGTACCGCATATTGAGTACTAGTTTCAAGGTTTGTGGTACAGTGCCAGAATCAAGGGAATACAGAAAAATGCAAGATCTTTATGATGTTAAGTCACAAAGCTAAGGAAAAAATTCCCACAAGGGGTCAGGAAATGTTTCAAGCTATTGCTAATGCACAGGCTCTTCCCTTGATAACTTTATGAGAGAGCAATTCATTTTGCTCCACCAACTCTTTTAATGTACTGATAATAATTCCTTATTATAATTAACAATACGTATGACCCAGACACAGTAATGGTAACATGAAAAGTAGAGCACAAGCTATATGGACAATAAGCTGCTAAATATAAATGTGGCTAATAAAATGGGAAAGTGGGTGTCTGAAGATGACTGGAATATGAGCAAAGCAGAGACCTGAAAAGATAAAAACTCAGGATCCCCACATGGGTGATTTCTAACTACTGAGCCCATGAACATGAAAAATTATATACAACTCTATGCCCACGGCTTGAATAACTTAGATGAGATGAGTACATTCCTTGAAACAATCTATCAGAACTAACACAAGGAGAAATAGATCATCTGAACAGACCTATATCTCTTAAAGAAACAAACTCAATAATTAATGACCTTCCATAGGAGAAAGCACCAGACTCATTGGTGAATTCTCCTAAACATTTAAAGAAGAAAGTATACCAATTACTTTCAGAAAATAGAGAGGGAATGTATCCTAACTCATTCTATGAGGCCAGCATTAATCTTATACCAAAACCAGAACAAGATACTACGAGAGTGCAAAACTAAAGACCAATATCTCTAATGAACACAAATGAAAGAGTCCTAAACAAAACATTAGCATATGGTTTCAACAATAAAAGGAATATAAAGGAATATAAAAGGAATTTTAAATCATGACCAAGTGGGATTTATTCCACATATGCAAAGCTGATTCAACATTTAAAAATCAATTAGTGGGCTTCCCTGGTGGCGCAGTGGTTGGGAGTCAGCCTGCCGATGCAGGGGACGCGGGTTCGTGCCCCGGTCCGGGAGGATCCCGCGTGCCGCGGAGCGGCTGGGCCCGTGAGCCGTGGCCGCTGGGCCTGCGCGTCTGGAGCCTGTGCTCTGCAGCGGGAGAGGCCACAGCAGTGAGAGGCCCGCATACCGCAAAAAAAAATAATAATAAAAATCAATTAGTAAAAACAACAAGTAAAAAAAAAATCAGGGCTTCCCTGGTGGCGCAGTGGTTGAGAGTCCACCTGCCAATGCAGGGGACACGGGTTAGTGCCCCTGTCCGGGAAGATCCCACATGCCGCGGAGCGGCTGGGCCTGTGAGCCATGGCCGCTGAGCCTGCGCGTCCGGAGCCTGTGCTCCGCAACGGGAGAGGCCACAACAGTGAGAGGCCCGCGTACCGCAAAAAAAAAAAAACAAAAACAAAACAAACAAACAAACAAAATCAATTAGTGTTATCACAGACAGGCTGAAAATGAAAAATCACATAATCATACTAGCAGATGCAGAAAAATCATTTGACAAAATCCAACACCCATTCAGTATAAAAAGCTCTCAGCAAACTAGATACAGAGGATAACTTCTACAACTTGATAAAGAACATCTACAAAAAACCTACAGCTAACATCATATGTAATGGTGAAAAATCAGATGTCTTCTCACTAAGATCAGAAACAAGGTAAGGATGACCCCTCTTACCATTCCCATTCAACCTAGTACTGAAGGTCCTAGCTTATTTGATAGGAAAAGGAAATAAAAATTATACAGATTGGAAGGAGAAAATAAAACTGTGTATGCAGATAGCATGACTGCTTATGTAGCATCCCAAAGAGTCAACAACAACAACAAAAACTCCTGGGTCTAATAAGTGATGATAGCAAGGTTGCAGGATGCCAGGTGAAAGTACAAAAGTCAATACCTTGCCTATATACAGGCAAGGAAAAATTGGAATTTGACGTAAAAACATGATGCCATTTACATTACCACACCCAAAATGAAATACTAAAGTATAAATCTAACAAAATATATACAAGATCTACACAGGGAAAACTATAAAATTCTGATGAAAGAAATCAAAGGAACTAAAAAATTTGGAGAAATATTCCATGTTCATGGATAGGAAGACTCAACATTGCTAAGATGTCAGTTATTCCCAACTTGATCTATAGATTGAGCTCAACCAGCAAGTCATTTTGTGGATTCAATAAATTGACTCTAATGTTCATGTGGAAAGGCAAAAGACCCAGAATAGCCAAGACAATTTTGAAGGAGAGAAACATCAGAGGACTGACACTACCTGATTTCAAGACTTATTTTAAGGCTACAATAATCAAGAAAGTGTGATCTTTGGCAAAATAATAGGCAAAGAGACCAATGGAACAGAATAGAGAACTCAGAAATAGGCCTACATAAATATAGTCAACTGATCTTTCACAAAGGAGCAAAGGCAATATAATGGACGGTCAAAGATAGCCTTTTCAACAAATAGTGTTTGAACCATGAGACATTCACATGAAAAAAAAAATGAATTGAGACACAGACCTTACAACTTTCACAAAAAATCATCTCAAAATGGATTATTGACATAAAGGTAAAATGAAAAACTACTACAATACTTACAGAAGAAAATAAAGAAGAAAATATAGGTAACCTTGAGTTTAGCGATGACTTTTTAGATAAAACACCAGAAGCATAATCCATAAAAGAAAAAAAAAAGATAAGTTGGACTTCAGTAATATTAAAAATTTCTGCTTTGTGAAATACTTTGTTAAGAGAATGAAAAGACAAGACACAGACTGGTAGAAAATATTAGCAAAACACGTATTTATCCAAAATATTCAAAGAACACTTAAAACTAAGTAATAATAAACAGCCCAATTTAAAAATGGGCAAAATATCTGAACAGACCTCTCACCAAAGAAGATATACAAATGGTGAATAAGCATATGAAAAGATGCCAACGATGTGTATCATTAGTAAATTGCAAATTAAAACAATGAGATATCACTATCTACCTATTAGAACGTCCGTAATCTAGAACACTGACAATACCAAATGCTGGTAAGGATGTGGAGTAACAGGAATTCTCATTACCTGCAAAATGTTAAAGCCACTTTGGAAGACCATTTGGCAGATTCTTACAAAACTAAACATACTCTTCTTACCATACAGTCCAGCAATCATGCTTCTTGATATTTACCCAAAGGAGTTGAAAGCTTATGTCTACACAAAGCCCTGCACACAAATATCTACAGCAGCTTTATTCATAAATGCCAAAATTTGGAAGCATCATAGATGCCCTTCAGAAGGTGTATGAATAGATAAACTGGTACATCCAGACAATGGGATATTATTCAGTGCTAATTACATGTGCAACCGAGCCATGAAAAGGTATCGGGGAAGTTCATGCGTATTACTGAGTGAAAGAAACCATTGTGAAAGGGCTACATGTTGCATGATTCTAACATATGACATCCTGGAAAAGATAAAATTATAGAGACAGTATAAAGATCAGTGGTTGCCAGGGGTTCAGAATGAGGAAGGAAGGTTGAATAGGTGGAGTACAGGGGAATTTTAGGGCAATGAAACTCTTCTGTATAATAGTATAAGAATGAAGAGGTGACACATTAGGCATGCATCAAAACCAGTAGGATTATATGTCAAAAAGAGTGTGCCCTAATGTAAACTCTAGACGTTAGTTACTAATGATGTATTGATATTGGTTCATGAATTGCAACAAATGTTATAAACCACACTCACATAAGTTGTTAATATGTGCAGAAACTGTGTGAGGAAGAGGCGTGTGTATGGGAACTCTCTGTACTTCCTGTTCAATTCCTCTGTAAACTGAAAACAGCTCTAAAATATGATCTATTAATTAAAAAAACAGTATCCCCTGAGAAGTAGTGACCAGTTGCCTAAGAGCTCATGTGTTCACCAGCCTATTAAACAATGAAAGGAATCTGAAAACCCACTAAAGCCAGGTTATCCCAGTGATATTCTGTAAAGGCAGGTCAAATGATACCATCCTAAAAATACATAGCATAATAGCGTCAAGATCATAAAACTCCCCAGAGTAAAGATGAGGACAAAGTTGCAATTATATAAGAAGATGAACCAGTAAGACCAGCAAGAAATCCTTCAACCATTTATGCGATGACTAAATGGAAACTTCCAAGACAACTTCAGAAATATTTGAATGGATCTGGAGCAAATGAGAGTCAACAAATGCTTGAATACAGACAGGATCAGTTATGACACATATTCATTCTTGCTTGATGTGAGGAACAGGTGTGAATATTTTGCACAAGCTGCATTCCTAGAGTAGATGAAAGGCTTTAATTACAGGGCTTAGCTTGAGCTCTGCTTTATTTATCTTCCCTAAATCTGTCTTTCCCATATGGCTACCATTGGTCTGCCACCCAAGTTGCTTCCCTTTTTGCTGCCTTGCTAATAATTACCAACACCTGTGCTTAACTATTTAAAACAAAATAAACCATCCCATTAATTTTTCTTTTTCTTTTTCTTTTTTTTTTTTTTTGGCTGCGCGGTGTGGCTTGCGGGATCTTAGCTCCCTGACCGGGGATGGAACCCGGCCCCAGCAGTGAGAGCACCGAGTCCTAACCACTGGATCACAAGGGAATTTCCTTATATAAATATTTAAATAATACATAATATATTACCCTCCTCAGAAGAATTAAGTTTTCATAAAAGTCCACATGGAGAGAGTAAAGACTAATATTAGTAACAAACAACATATTTTAAGTAGAGATCTTCATCGTACCACTGAACACTGAGGTGAGCACTGCTTGAATTGTATGTCTTTTCAAATCTGACCCACACAGCAGCATTGGAAAAGTAAGTGTGACAGAATTCTCATTATAAGATGAAGAAGCAGAGGGGTGGGGAGTTGATGTAACCAGGCGAGTGCCTCAATGGTCGGGACTGGTGGGAGCTGCCCTCACAATTCACCCTCTCTCAGCGGCTTCTACTTCCAAGTGATTCTATGAGAAATCACTATGGGGTTGTAAAAGCACAAAAATCTCTGTCTGGCTTATTTCACATAGTGATGATCTCTAGATCCATCTATGTTGCTGTAAATGGCATTATTTTGTTCTTTTTTATGGTTGAGTAGTGTTCCATTCTGAAGTGAGCCAGACAGAGAAAGACAAATATCATACAATATCGCTTATATGTGGAATCTAAAAAAGAAGATGAAAATGAACTTATTTACAAAACAGAAATAGACCCACAGACATAGGAAACAAACTTATGATTACCAAAGGGGAAAGCGGGGGAGGGATAAATTAGGAGTTTGGAATTAACAGATACATACTCCTATATATAAAACAATCAACAAGGACTTACTGTATAGCACAGGGAACTATACCCACTATTTTGTAATAACCTATAAGGGAAAAGAATCTAAAAAAGGATATATTCCTATACATGTGTATATATATAAACTGAACCACTGTGCTGCACACCTGAAACTAGCACAGCATTGTAAAAAAGAGAGAAAAAAAATAATGGGATTTTCCAAATTGGAAAAAAAAGCACAAACATCTCTGAAATAAAAAGTAATGTTCCTTATGGTTGTTATTTAAAAAAAATAATGAAGGTTTCTGATTTCTGACACTTAGAATTATATTTCAGAAGAGATATACGCATATGTATATATGTAATATATAATATAGATATTACATTTTTATTATACATATGTACTAGCTAATTAATAAAGGCTAATTAATTTACAGATAAACTTTCAGTGCAGATATATTTAGGTGAAATAGCTGAAGTAATTATTAAAAAGCAATTATAGTAAAGCATGTGATCATTAGCAAAATGAACATCTAAAAGGATGTGGGCTTAGGGTGAGGGGTGGTGGTAATGGAGACAATCCAATATACATTTCTAAATGCCTTGAGATTTAAAAATTCCATAATGGCTTTGGCCCAATATTTTTAATGTAATTAAAACAGAAGCTTTATGCAAAAAATAATATTCCAGTGACTACATTTCTGAATTATTTTCTTTTTATTGCTTTATAACACTTAAAGCCAAGAGCTACAACTAATTTGGAAATGTTTTGATTATACATGATATTAAGGAAATTGTTTAATTGGGGAGTTGCAGAAATGAGCAGAACCCGTGATCACAGATTCTCTTCAAAAGTGTGTATTTCCTACTGCTGCTCTGAATTTATAGCTAAGATATCACCCTCTGATACTCCACCTGAGACTTCCTGCTCTATGTCAAACTATGTCCCTACACTTCTGGAACTTTAATACGCATAGAACTTATCAAAATCTCTCATTAAAATGCAGATTCCAATTAAAGAGGTTTGAGGTAGAGTTCTTGATTCTGCATTTCTAAAATGTTACCAGGTGGGGCTGACAGATAAAATACAGGTAACCCAGGTACATATGAATTTCAGGTACTCAATGAAAGATACACAATTTTCTTTCATGTATCAAAATTCAAGTTTAGCTTGGTGTCCTGGTTTTTTATTTGTTAAACTTGGCAATAGTACTCCCAGGTGATGTGGATGCTACTGGACCAGAGGCAATGCATTAGAGAGTGAGCCTCTAGAATGTGCACACCTTAAAAGAATAGGTAGGTAATATAAATCTGTGAAGCCACTAGACTTAGCGTGTTAGAAAGTCTTGGGTCAATACATTAGAAAACATAACAATAATCAATGTATACTATCCTAGCAATGGGCCCCCAAAATACATAAGGCAAAATCTGCCAGAATCAAAAAGAAGAAATCATTGATTCAACAACTATACTTTGATATTTCTATACTCCTCTATTACTAATGGATAAAACAGTAAGATGCAAAATCAGGAAAGATAAAGATTATATCATGAAATTTGATCTCACTGACATCTATAGAGCACTCCACCAAACACCAGCAGAGTCCAAACACTTGTTAAGTGTTCATGGAATACTCTCCAGTATAAGCCATGGGCTAGACCATAAGTCTTGCTAAACTTATTAAGACTGATATAGTAAAGTGTGTTCTATAACTATAGTGGAATCAGATTAGAACTCAAAATGTAGAAAATTTAGGAAATATCTAAATATTTGACATTTAAACATCACATTTCCAACTAGGCTAGGGATCAAAAAAGGAATCAGAAGAAAAATTTTAAATATTTACACTGAATAAAAATAAAAACAGAACACATCAAAATTCATGGAATGTGGTGAAAGCCATGCTGAGAAGAAAATGTATAGGTATAAAGGCTTATACAGGAAAAGAAGAAAGATCTAAAATCAACAAACCAGGTTTCTTCCATAATTATGTAGAAAAAGAACAATTTAAAGTAAATCAATATTATATATCTTGTTTGGCGGGATGGTTATATGGGTGTGCCAATATTTCAAACTCATTGAAATCTACCCTTAAAATTGGTATAATTTATCCAGTGTGAATTATGCTTCAATACTGTTTATTTAGAAAATGTGAATAAGGAATCAAATGAATTAAGCAGTGATCCTAAGGAAGTCAAGCATCCTTCTGATCCACCTGAACTTTAAAGACTGACCCCTCCCTGATTTTTCCCACAGAATCCCATTACTTCCGCTCTACTTTCCTGCTCCCCACAAATGTTCTATTTATCGAGCATCCCTTTTTCTCACTGCTTATCCTGGAGTGTTCTCTTCTCTATGTTACCTATATGAAACATCCATCTTTCATTCAGAGGGTTTTGCTGACAAATGATTTGGAGAATCCCACAGGAGTTAACCTTATATTACAAATGTGGGGAAAGAGCAAAAGCTTACACCATCTCCAAGTTTCTGAAGAATATTTGGGTAGAATAAGAACATTTATGGAATCTATATGATACTTTCCTATACTCATTGGGAGTACTAAAGTAAGTAGAAAAAGAACAGCAACGCTTTATCAAGTTTCCTATGTGCTACACAATTTGCTCAGTGCCTTTCAGACTTTATGTCTTTTAATCCTCATGAAAATGTTTTTATGATTTATAATTGTATGTCTACTTTACAGATGCGAAGACCAAAACTTAAAGTTTAAATTATTTGCTAGGCACAACGCTAATGGGAGGTTAAGCTGGATTTCAAAATCCAGTTCATCTGACTCCAAAGCTCATGTTATAGAAATAATTTAATAAAACGCTTCTATATTGTCATTGTATCTTCCTTCTACATATAGTACAATAAAACCCTTCATCACATGATTTCCAGAATGTACAATAGGTTTTTGTCCTATTACGTTTGAAAATACCTCAATTAACCAGATAAGCCTGAAGTTCCATTCAGATAAGTATAAGAGTTTAATCTTCAAGTGCTTTTAGCCTTAAATAGACCTCTGGACATTTCAGGAGTGCTCTAATCCAGCTTTCATAATGAAGGATGGTGTGGGGTGAGGAGGGATACAGCATTACAAAAGACTTAAAGAGCTGAGCTCATTGCCTCAAAGAACATACAATTAAATTGAAAAGAAAACATTAATTTATAAATCTAAATACCACAAGAGTAAGAATTTTAAATAGTGTGTTCACCGCATTATCTAAAAAATATGATCTGGCACATTTATTCCTAGCCAATATTTACACAGAGTAGGTGTGAATTTTGTGGAATGAATAAAATAACAAATGACTGAGACAACAACTAGAGAAAATATAAAGAAATGCTGAAATATTTGACTCAGGTTATAGGGGCTAATCTAAATGCAGAGAAAATGTCCAAGATATGTAAAGTGGATCTACCTTGGCCCTCTGAAGCTTATTCGTCTATAATTTTAATCATTGCTTGTATTATATTGCTTTCTTGGATAGGACCCAGCATTGAAAAGAGAGAGAATAATAGCATAGAAAGAGAATAGAGTTTTCCATAGGAATTTATTATTTGACTGTAACTAGACCACAGGGCTGGTTCTTATCAGGGCATACAACATAAGACTCTTGAAATTCCTTTAAAGAATAAAGACGACTTCCAGCTTGAGCTCTGATGTTTAAAGAGCTCAGAAGTTGTCACTCCCATCCCTGCAAGAAGACAAAGGTGAATTCACTAAGAATCAATGACTTTTCTTGGACTCATGAGCGGATGGTGTTTGCAGGAAAAGCCACCACCCTGAAACCTGGAGAGACAGGAATTCAGAGGGTCACAGTTGAGATCTGCTTCCCTGGAGGAGGTGCTACTGGAGCCATACAGTGGTAGGAACACTTAACCAGCAAATTCAGTGAGTTGCTGAAGGTGGAGTGTAGACTAGGACGCTCCTGAAGGTGGCAGAATTGGAGCAGCACACTTCGGTGGTTTTCACCTCTGGGGTCGCCGCCATCTTTTCTTACTGAAGAGTCAAGAAAGATCCTCTCTTGGTTCTGGCGGGGCAAGGGGAAGAGCAATCCTTATGAAACAGACCAAGAGAAATATGCTCCATACCAAAGGTGTGTTCTCCAGGGTAAAGACATTCCCAGAGACTTATGTCACCTGAGAAAAGAGCATCTCTACCCCCCACCTCAGCCTCCTCCAGCCTTCCTATTTCACCTGAGAGAGGAAAGAAGCTAAGACACACTTGAGAAGGTCACAGCCAAGAGACACAAGCCCACCTAAAGACTGAGACTTAACCATGACGCTGTAAAATCCTTCCCCCACCACAGCTTCCCACCATGCCAGCAGGACTCCAGTGAAACAGCACAGATTCCAGCTGAAGCAGCAGCAACACAGACTTTATCTGAGAAGGACTTCATCTTAGATAAGCCAAAAGAAAACATGGGAGCCGAAAAACGACAGAAGGAAGCAGAAGCCTCTGGCACCGACTGCCAGGGCAAACACGAAACAGAGCCAGACTCCTCTCAAGTAAACACAAAACCTCCCACAAAAGGCCTGCTTACCTCGGTTCCCACTCCCTGATACATCATATCCAGTTTTCAATGAAAAACTGCCAAGCATGATAAAAATCAAGGAAACACAGTCTGAAGAAAAAAGCACGTATCAGAAGCATACTTAGATATGACACAAATTTGTGAAATTATCAGACATGGAATTTAAAGTAACAATGATTAATAGGTTAAGGGCTCTAATGATAAAAAGGACAATGTGCAAAATGGGTAGGTAACAGAAGCACAGAGATGGAAACTATAAGGAAAAAAAGACACACTTGAAATAAAAAACACAAATAGAATTCAAAAATGCCTTCATGGCTTTATTAATAGGTTGGATTTTTATGTTAGAAATATTGTAAGCAAGAAGAGAACGAATGAAATGTTTTATGTGTTGAAAAAAATACCAACCTAGAATTCTATCCAGTGAAAGTATCATTAAAAAGTAAAGAAAAATCAAGATTTTTCTCAAATAAAAATAAAGGAATTCATTATCAGCAGCCGTGCCCTGTGAGAAAATTTATAAAATGTTCTTCAGAGAGATGAAAACTGATAAATGTAAAAGATTCAGGTCTACATGAAGGAAGACTGTTGGAGAAGGAATGTAAAGGTAAAATAAAATATTTTTAAATTCTCAATTGCTCAAAAATAAGTGCTCATTTAAAGTAGTAATTGTAGTAATGTATTAGCTGATTATAGTAGATGGATCCATGAAATGAATGACAGCAATGCCATAAGGAATACTTATGAATACTTAAGAAGATACCTGAACTACCTACAAAGCAGTACACAGTTATTTAAAAGTGGCCTGAGGTGACTTAAAAATGTATTTTGCAAGCTCAAAGACAACCACAAAGAAAATAACAAAGAAGTATATATGATATGCTAAATGAGGATATGAAATAGAATCATATAAGATGCTTAATTAAAACCAGAGGAAGCAGAAAATGAGAACAAAGAGAAAAGAAAAATGCAATTAATAGAAAATAGTTATAGACATGGTAAATATTAATCCAACCATATCAATAATCACTTTAAATGAAAATAGTCTAAGAACTTACCTGGTAGTCCAGTGGCTAAGACTCTGTGCTGCTAGTGCAGGGGGCCTGGGTTCTATCCCTGGTCAGGGAACTAGATCCCATATGCCACAACTAAGAGATGGCACACCAAAACTAAGACCCGGTGTAGCCAAATAAATAAATAAATATATTTTTAAAAATAAAATAAATGGAAATAGTCTAAATAAACCAATTAACAGAGGTTTTCAAAGCAGATAAAAACACAAGACTTAACCACATTTCCCCCCCAAATTTATTGTGAATATAAAAGTACAGATACATTTAATATAAAGGAAGAAAGAAAGACTATGCTATTATCAAAATAAAGCTGTAATAACAATATTATCTTCAGACCAAAAACAAACTCAGAACAAGGAAAACTATCAGAGACAGACAGGGGCGTTTAATAGTGATAACGGGATCAGTTCTCCAAGGAAACACAACAATCCTAAATATGTATGTATCTAACAACAGAGCATCAAAATACATGAGGCAAAACTAAAAGAAACGAAAGAAAAGATAGATCCACGGCTATGGTTGGAGAATTCAACACCCCTCTTTCAGTAACCGATAGGTCAGACAGGTAGACAATCAGGAAGTATATAATTGACCAGAATAGCACTGTGAATCTACTTGATCTAATTAACATTTAGAAGATATACTATCCCCAAAACAGCAAAAAACGTGTGCTTTTCTCGCTCACCTGGACCATTCATCAATATAGTCCATATTCTGTGCCATAATACACATCTTAACAAATTTATTTTGAAAGAAGTCATACAAAATATTTTCTCAGGGCCTTCCCTGGTGGCGCAGTGGTTGAGACTCCGCCTGCCAATGCAGGGGACAGGGGCTCGTGCCCCGGTCCGGGAAGATCCCACATGCCGCGGAGCGGCTGGGCCCGTGAGCCACGGCTGCTGAGCCTGCGCGTCCGGAGCGCAATGGGAGAGGCCAGGACAGTGAGAGGCCCGCGTACCAAAAAAAAAAAAATTTCTCAGATCGCAATAGAATTAGACTAGAAATTAACAACAGAAAGATAGCTGGAAAATGCAAAATATTTGGAGATTAAACAACACACTTCTAAATAACCCATGGGTCAAAGAAGAAGACCCAGGAGACACTTGAATATTTTGAAGTAAATTAAATTGAGAAAACAAATTATCAGAATTTGTGAAATGCAGCAAAAGCAGTGGTAGAGTGAAATTTACAGCACTGAATGCACTTATTAGAAAAGAAGAAAGATCTAAAATACATAATCTAGGCCTCCATGTTCGAAAACTAGAAAAAGGAGAGAAATGTAAGCCTAAAGTAAATATAAGACAAGAACTAATAAAAATTAGAGCAGAAATCAATGAAATTGAAAACAGGAAAACAATAGAGAAAAATAGACAAAACCAAGAAGCTGGTTCTTTGAAAAGATCAATAAAATTGATATAACTCTAGTCAGGCTAACCAAGAAAAAAGCAGATGGGATGCAAGTTACTAATATTCAAGATGAAAAAGGGGTTATCCCTACTAATCCCATGGGTAATAACAGAGAAATAAGGGAATACTATGAACAACCCTATGCCTGACAACACAGATGATGGATACAAATTACCAAAATTCAAACAAGGAGAAACTGATAATCTGAAACAGCTTATATCTAATGATGAAATTTAATCAATAAGTAATAAACATCCCCCCCTAAACGTATCATATCCATATGATTTTACAGGTGAATTCTTCCTAACATTTAAGAAAAAAAATGACACTAATTCTCCATGATCTCTTTCACCAATCTTAGAGAAAAAATAGATGCATATCAATATAACAAAATAGAGAACTCATATATAAACCCACAGAAATACAGTCAATTGGCTTAATTTCTCTTTGACAAAGAAGCAAAGGTGATTCAACCAAAAAAGAGAAGTGTTTTCAACCAGTGGTACAGGAACAACTGGACATCCATAAGCAAAAAAAAATACACGTTCTTTCACACAAATTAACTCAAAATGGATCATAGGCCTAAATGTAAAACATAAAACTAAGGCTTCTGTAAGGAAACACAGGAGAATATCTAGATCACCTGGGGTTTGGTGATGACTTTTTAAACACGACACCAAAACCACAATCCATGAAAGAAAACACTGATAAGTTGAACTTCATTAAACTTAAAATCTTCTGCTCTCTGAAAAGACAAGCCATAGACTGGAAGAAAATATTTACAAAACATCTATTTAATGTAGTATTTGTACATAAAATATGCAAAAAAAATTTTTAACTTAAATAGAAAAAAATGCAAATTATAATTGCAAATTATAACAATGACATGGAACCACACACCTATGAGCATGCCTCAAGTCCAAAAAGTTAAATATGCCTGATGGTAAGGATGTGAGGCAACAGGAGCTCTCATTCAGTGCTGCTGGGAATGCAAGATGGTGCAACCACTTTGGAAGACAGTTTGGTGGTTTGTTACAAAACTAAACATGTCCCTACCATTCAATCCAGCAATCAAGCTCCTAGGCATTTACTTAACAGACTTGAAAATGAATGTCCACACAAAAACCTGCATATAGATATTTACAGCAGTTTTATTCATAATTATTAAAACCTAGAAATAAGATATCCTTCAGTTGGGGAACAAAACTATTGTACATTCACACAATGCAATATTACTTGGTAATAAAAAATGAGCTATCAAGTAATGAAATGACGTGTGTCACATCTTAAATCATATTGCTAATTAAAATAAGTCAATCTAAAAAGGGTAATTACTGTATGATTCCAAATATATGACATTCTGGAAAAAGCAAAGGTATAAAAAGAAAATCAGCAGTGGTTTCTATGGGATTAGCAGAGGTGAGGAAGGCTGAATAGGCAAAGCACAGGGAATATTTAGGGTAGTGAAATTATTCTGCATGATGCCTTGTCACTGTGAATAGATGACATTATGCAGTTGTCAAAAGCCATATATCTTTATAAGCGAACGTTATCTTAATGAATGCAAATTTTAAAATCATTAGGAAATAAGAGAATCCTAGGAAGGAATGAAGAATTTGACAAGAGAATCTAACTACACCATACATGTATGAAACACCTTCACTGAAGGGGAAAGAGAAAAATTTTCACCTATGTTAACTCTGGAAAGAAGTGAAGTATGTAAGACTGAAAGCAAAGGCACTGTACATAAACACCATATTACAGTTGCTAAAGTTGTGTTCTACGTGGTTACAGCTAACAATTCTCGTGTTGCTATACATGTGTACTGGAACTGATTAAATCAATTAAATGGATGGTGGAAAATGGGTCAGGCTTCTCACTTTCAGAGTGGCAGTTTATAGGTAAACAAGGAAATATGGTTAAAATGATCCATGTGGTAATGTATGAGAGCTGGAGAAATCACTGTGAATTCATGTTTAACTTAATATAGATAGGGATGGTTACATACAGAAGTATTGATAAATGAATAAACAGATACATGTATATATGTTAGTATGCACACATATATTTCCTTCCTTCTAAGTTGAGGGGACCTAAAATCAATGATACCCCAGAAATAATGAGCACATGCAGCACCCAGGTCTCGTTTTCTAAAACCTACTCTAATAAAATGAACCAGGGCTCCTTGGAAAATTGGCTGATTCTAGGACTGGTACAGGAAATACACATAGTGAATCTTGAGCATCTTTTAGTGCCAGAAAGTGAGCATACACACACAATGAAGACACACAGGATCCAACTGTAAGAATTCCCAACAATAAAATATGGAATGATTTGAGAAACAAACAAATAAATAAAATACAGTAGTAGGATAATAACCCAAAGTGTAAAATATACATCAGGGAGTCCACACTGGTATAAATAAATGACCTAATTAATTAATATGGGAGAAGAGACAAATCTCTCATGCAGTACGATTCCAAATAATATATATTTGAAATATAAATTATACTCTGCCATTAAGAAGATGAAGCATAACTCCTCAGAGCTTACATTTGGATTGTATATTGTAACTCCTTCCACGAATGTGGGAGAGAACAGGCTGGTGGAGCAGGAAGAACTTACAGTAGAGAAACCAGACAAGCACTACACTGGGTAGTGATCAAGGTCTCTACAGTGACGATTCATGTTAACATTACATTTCCCTGATTCAAGGAGACGAAAATGACACTTCACCTCTGTCACCTTCCTCCCAAATACCCACAACCCCAGTCACATGACTGGAAAATCACCAGACAAATCTCAATTGATGGAACTCCTCAAAATACCTGACCAGTTCTCCTCAGACGGGCAAGCTCATCAGAAGCAGAGCAAGTCTGAGAAACCGCCACAGACAAGAAGAGCCTAAGGGGGTAGGACATGTGTACTTTGGTATTTTCATGGGATCCTGGAACAGAAGGAGAACATTGGGCAAAATCTGGGGAAATCTCAATAAAATATAGGCATTAGTTAATAATACTGTATCATTATTGGTTCATTGATTGGAACAAGTGATTGATTGGAACCAATCATTGATCAGAACCAATATAAAATGTTAATAATAGGGGAAACTGGGTGATGGGTATATGGGAACTCTCTGTACAATGTAATTTTTCTATAAATCTAAAACTGCTCTAAAATAAAATGTTTATGTAATGATATAAACCCAAGTCAGTTTCTCTATCAAAAACACCAATACCAACTGGTAAAGGGTAAACACTAATTTTTCCAAAGCCCTTACCTTTACTTCTACATTTGGGGATTGCACTGGTCTGCGACAAGTGAATTTCACACACACACACACACACACACACACATTATCTCAGTACTGTAATTGGTGTGATGTTCAATTAACCAGGGCACAAATCATGTTATTCTCCCAATTGGCAAACTGTCAAAAATCCTTCAGTCTCCCGTCTCCCAAAGTGCACACAGTCAGAGACATCTACAACCTCGTCTTTTAGCTTTTGCTGTAATGGACTCCATGATCCCCTCTAAGGGCCCTAGGGTCCAAGCTGTGATAAACCACTCAAATGTTTATTCCTCTCAATGAGATCGAACGACAGAATATTTAACAGCCTTAGTTCCCTGGAGCGCGCTAAATTTATCTTCAAGAAATATTCCGGGAAAGACAAAGCTAATAGAGAGAGAAGACCATGAGCTGCCTTCTTGGGCTCATGGGGGTTAAATCCCAGCGACTGTGGAGGTCGTATACCTCGACGTTCCTGCTTCTGCAGCAGTTCCAGCAGCTGACTCTCCTGAACTGTCACGTGAGAAAGTGAGCCACCCTCTTCTGGTTCAGTTGCCATAGATCACTGTAGGAAACCCCTCACTGATTTCTACTCTGTGTATCCCCTCTTCTAACCACGAGGACCTCATGCACTTCTCTGGCAGCCACCCCGCACTCTCTTGCTCACCTTATACCTGCCAACCAGAATATACTGAGCTGAACCATGACTTCCTTCAATTAAAGCTTTTCCCGAACTTCTCCCTAACCCAGTGTAAATGCTCATTCACTTGTTGGCCTGCTACAGTTAATTTCACGAGTACGTTTGACCATCTTCCCTACTAGGCTGTAAGCCTATACAGTTCAAGGGATAATATGCATATTTTTGTATCTGCATTGTGTAGTATGTGACACATCAGGAACAATAAAATATGCATCGGCTTAATTAATGAAGGAAGGAGATACTGACAGATGTGTGTATAATGTACTGGGGTTCTTTGCTTTTTCTGTTTTCCACCTATTTAAATATTATTGAAAATGAAAGTATTATCCGTTAATTACTTTTTTAAAACATTTTTATTGGAGTATAATTGCTTTACAATGGTGTGTTACTTTCTGCTGTATAACAAAGTGAATCGGCTACACGTATACATATATCCCCATATCCCCTCCCTCTTGTGTCTCCCTCCTTCCATACCTCCCTATCCCACCCCTCTAGGTGGACACAAAGCACCGAGCTGATCTCCCTGTGCTGTGCGGCTGCTTCCCACTAGCTATCTATTTTACATTTGGCAGTGTATATATGTCCATGCCACTCTCTCACTTCGTCCCAGCTTACCCTTCCCCCACCCCGTGTCCTCAAGTCCATTAATTAATTTTAACAGCAGGAAATAAAATGAGCTGATTTCTATCTGAGCCCTCATATTAATTTTGTCTAGCATTTACCCTTGTTATCCACACACAGGCACAAACACTTATGCCGACCTACCTACCAGTAAACAAAATGGACTTGTACTTGCCCTCACTTGTTCAGAAAAAATTCCAACATCTGAGAGAGGAGGGCATGCAATGAAACCTGTCTTCTTGGGTCTGAAACAATTCTATTTACTTGCTAATTCATCCATTACAGAAAGAAAGAAATTCTGTCATATTTAATCTGTACGTCCTCTCAATACAGACATGTGATTTTGAGTAACACATCTATTTCAATAAACTGCCGTTAGAACCAATAATGTGGATGTCTTATGGAGTTTATTATATGTGATGTTTTGCACACTTCAAATCCCATCCTCACAAAGCTTCGACAACAACAAATTCCTAAGCCAGGGAAAAAGGAGGATATTTTTCATAAATGTCCCATTTATTTCAAATAAAATCCTTTTTAAAAAGAAACAAGTTCCCACTTAGCAGAAGAATTTGGACATTTAGATTTTCTTACAATGTGATTTGATCTATTTGTTCAACATTTTATTAAATACTGTCTAGGGCTTCCCTGGTGGCACAGTGGTTGAGAGTCCGCCTGCCGATGCAGGGGACACGGGTTCGTGCCCCAGTCCGGGAAGATCCCACATGCCACGGAGCGGCTGGGCCCGTGAGCCATGGCCACTGAGCCTGCGCGTCCGGAGCCTGTGCTCCACAATGGGAGAGGCCACAACAGTGAGAGGCCCGCATACCGCAAAAAATAATAATAATAATAATACTGTCTAGCATTTTTAAATAAATATTTTATATAGTATGCCTATCATGTTCCATCTGAACTAAAAAAAAATTACAATTGACTATAAGTAATTTCCATTGAAATTTTTAACTGTAAATTATTTAAAATATACCAGTTATCCAAAAAAGTCACTGACTCCTAATATTAATACCATTTCTTCACTTAAACACATTCTAAAATCTGAATGACTTGCTGAAACTAAGTGAAAATAGGAATAAAGATGAGATTTAGTTAACCTTGACGTCATTTTCACTGTTTAAAAAGGATATCTTTCATGAAATTTTAGATATTATTAAGCTATCTTCTTAGTCTCTGGAATGATTAACTTTGATTTATACCTTTGGTTCAGTTAAATAATCAGAATGTAATGAATTATGACAGATGTTTTTAAATTGCTATAATTTTAACGCATGGTTCATCAAATCTGACAACAACATGGTTTGGCAAGAGATGTATATTCCTATCGTGACGTGTTATTATTGATAATTTTTTAATATTTTGCCAAATATATTATAACATATAACACTGACATAGTAATGATAACACTCAAGAGTTGTATAAAATCCTCAGAAATGAACGGCAAAAGGAAAAGACAATCTTAGTGAAGACACCCCTTTGAACTAAGAAGATTTGTCAAAGCCACAGTGACTTCACGGAAAGAGAAGGGGACCACACCAGGAGCCAGCAGAGCTCCTAAGAGTGTAATTCACAAATGCCTCAGAGAGGACGCCCACCTGGCACCTCCTAAGAATGCCTCTTCTTCCAATTCCAAACACGAAAGAAAGTTTCTAGCAGAGAAGCAAGAATTGCAGTAAAGTAACTTACTTCAGAAACAACTGCATCTATAGTTTTTAATGTGAGATTTGGGTCTTAAGCTGCTAACCATGCCTCATGCGCACTAATTAAGAATAATTCCACAAGCCCACTCTGCCTGTATGGATTGCTTTCAAGCAAGAATATCCAAGTATGCTGAGTTCGATACAGACTAAAAATATGGCTGACACCCTGACACTTAAACAAATAAATGGATAACTGTTGTAAGACAATATATTTTCTTAAAGTGTAAAGAAAGAACAAATTTTTTTAATTAAAAAAAAACCCTCTACACTGATAATGTAGTGATTAGTGGGAAAGTGTGGTTACCAAAATAGTTAAGTGCAGTAATCCCTTTAAAGCCCCTTAAGTAGAGAAATCGCTTTAAAAATGTCAGTGTGTTTGTGGGTGTGGGTGTATTTGCAGTAATTCTGTAAGAAAGTGCATCATATGTGTTCATAGTTATTACTGGCTGATGAAATTAACATTGAATTTGTTTTCTTGTTTTTGCCTATCTGTATCTTGATTGTTTCTATTTATAAAGTACTATGTAAATAATTATACTTTAAACAATTTAAACAGCGGAAAACACTATATAAAAATTTTTAAGTAAATAAGGACTGTATCTTTGCATTACTCAAAGGATCCACTAGTGCTACTTTAAAGATCTCTAGTGTATTAAACTTACTTTTTGATACTCAAAATTTAAATGATGTAAGATTTCTCTGGGGGCGATGGATTGGGGATAGTTTTTTTTTTTTTTTAAAGTGGATACTGTCTTTTTCAAAATCAAAGATTTATAATTTAAGACCCAGTTGTTTTTACTACAAACGTGGATGGAAATCTGTCTCCGTGCAATAGTACCTGTCCCTTACTAGCCCAAATTATAAAAATGTGACTCTTATCCTCATTATAGACATTATTCTTCTGTATTATAACTCAGTGATATCCCTAAAGGCAAGCAACTACTACGGTCTAATGGTTTCTAAATAAAATAACTACTGCGGGGCTTCCCTGGTGGCGCAGTGGTTGAGAGTCCGCCTGCCGATGCAGGGGACACAGGTTCGTGCCCCGGTCCGGGAAGATCCCACATGCCGTGGAGCGGCTGCGCCCGTGAGCCATGGCTGCTGAGACTGCGCGTCCGGAGCCTGTGCTCCACAACGGGAGAGGCC
>NW_006796769.1:1072744-1085201 GCF_000442215.2 Lipotes vexillifer | reverse complement strand
CGCCCCAAAAAAAAAAAAAAAAAAAAATAACTACTGCCGTTTGGCAAGCGACAGAGGACAAAGACAGTGCCCTTTACAGACTTCTATGAGCTGCCTTCCTGTATCTTGGACTTCGTTATGGTGTCTGTGTCCTAGAGATACGTGCACTGGCTCTTGGAAAGTACGCATGGCCAAAAGATTTTACAATAATTTATGCTGACATGATATCACACAACTGTCGCGAGAACTGCCAGAAATGATGCAGACACACACATATCTTACTCACACAGACACAGGAAAGAAAATTATCCCTTCCCTCCGTACATTGAGAAAAAGGGCTAATTTTCATATTCATTCCTCAGAACAGAGCATTCAATTATCCCTTTTCCTAGAGAGACTTAGTCACTCAAAAAGTCTAAGGATATCTATTCTGATCTTCTCTAGAGCCCCACCATTTTGCAACACAAAAGACCTCATGGCTGTCAATTCCAGGAGAGAAGGGAGGCTCCTTACCTTGACTTAAAGGTGATTTATCAACCAAGAAAATAAAGGTGATCACCTGTGTGTGCAACACCATGACCACCCACAGTGCTTTAGGACTTACCTCCTACCGAAATCTAACCAGCACAAAGGCAGCCCTGACCTCTAGGATCAAACAACCTGAAATCTATGAAGATCCTTAAAGTAGTTTGTTAATAGTGATGGTCAATTAGCAATTGTTTTTCTAACTCTCTATAGTAACAAAGGAAAAGAATCCAAAGGATAAAATCAAATTTATCGGACTCTTGGTACCAGTGTTGGCCAAATATTTAATCATAATTTTTTGAAGTAACCAGATAAATGAATTGGAGTGTTGAAGGTCAGTTCCTCTTCCTTCTGTAGATGTAAGCATGGTTGACCAAAATTAGAGAGGCATGTAGGACTTGCAGAAACAGGAAATTCTACATTAGCTACCAATGTCTTGAAAACCTTAGAGGTGGGTACATTTCAAAGAATGATTTTGGATATCAATTATAATCTTCATTAAAAAAAACTTGAAAAACAGCAATAATTTTATGTTCACTTCATAAATTGATATGCAGCAGTAGAGCTGAGTTTAAGTGTTTTCTAAACTTAGTGGTGGAGCACAGGAAGGACAGAGTTCTGTCCACTAGCTACAGATCCCATTACCTTATTATACTCTTCTTTTCATAATCAAAACATCAATTCCATGAAGCCTGCAATTCACCCTGACATAGATATGAAAGAAATGCCTTCAAAATGCTTAGCATAAGCCTCCCTAAATCCTTCTTAATTAATGTCTGATTTCTATCATGAGCCCCAAAACTATTTAATTACTTACAACAACATAAAAGATAAGGCTTTTTGAGGATTAAAACTCTTCGTTTTATTCTTGCCCTTGTTCCTGGCCTTCAACATCATCAGTTTATGATTCTGTCTTAAGAGGAACCGTTTGCAAATGAAGCAACTGACAAAGGATTAATCTCCAAAATTTACAAGCAGCTCATGCAGCTCAATATCAAAAAAACAAACAACCCAATCCAAAAATGGGCAGAAGACCTCAATAGACATTTCTCCAAAGAAGATATACAGATTGCCAACAAACACATGAAAGAATGCTCAACATCATTAGAGAAATGCAAATCAAAACTACAATGAGATATCATCTCACACTAGTCAGAATGGCCATCATCAAAAAATCTACAAACAATAAATGCTGGAGAGGGTGTGGAGAAAAGGGAACCCTCTTGCACTGTTGGTGGGAATGTAAATTGATTCAGCCACTATGGAGAACAGTATGGAGGTTCCTTAAAAAACTAAAAACAGAACTACCATAAGACCCAGCAATCCCACTACTGGGCATATACCCTGAGAAAATCATCATTCAAAAAGTCATGTACCACAATGTTCATTGCAGCTCTATTTACAATAGCCAGGACATGGAAGCAACCTAAGTGTTCATCAACAGATGAATGGATAAAGAAGATGTGGCCCATATATACAATGGAATATTACTCAGCCATAAAAAGAAACGAAATTGAGTTATCTGTAGTGAGGTGGATGGACCTAGAGTCTGTCATACAGAGTGAAGTCAGAAAGAGAAAAACAAAAACCGTATGCTAACACATATATATGGAATCTAAAAAAAAAAAAAAACCGTCATGAAGGGGGCAAGATGGGAATAAAGACACAGACCTACTAGACAATGGACTTGAGCATACAGGGAGGGGAAAGGGTAAGCTGGGGACAAAGTGAGAGAGTGGCATGGACATATATACACTACCAAATGTAAAATAGATAGCTAGTGGGAAGCAGCCACATAGCACAGGGAGTTCAGCTTGATGCTTTTGACCACCTAGAGGGGTGGGATAGGGAGGGAGGGAGATGCAAGAGGGAGGACATACGGGAACATATGTATATGTATAGCTGATTGACTTTGTTATAAAGCAGAAACTAACACACCATTTTAAAGCAATTATACTCCAATAAAGATGTTACGAAAGAAAGAAAGAAAGAAGAAAGAAAGAAAGAAAGAAAGAAGGAAGGAAGGAAGGAAAGGAAGGAAGAGGAAGGAAGGAAGGAAGGAAGGAAGGAAGGAAGGAAGGAAGGAAGGGAGGGAGGGAGGAAGGAAGGAAGGAAGAAAGAAAGGGGAACCGTTAAGTCCACACATAGAGGGTGAGCATGTGTCCTGGTCGGTCAGAGACAGTTCCAGATTTTCTTTGTGATTTTGGTGTGGGCTTCATCTAGCACTCCCTCTTCCTCTCAAAACACCCTGGTTTGAATGATAAATCATATGGCCATCCTTACATACCAAGTAGGGTTCCTAGATCAAATCTGGTGAAAGTTTACATATGTTCAAGTGTATCAAACCTTGCAGACTATTGGCCACAGAGTTATGGCCCTTCCTAATTTAGGGACAAATTGTATGACAGCAAAATCATGGGCTTTAATAATAGATTTGAATCCTACAAGGCAAGCTGGTTCACATTACTAAGTGACCGCTCTATTTCCCAGTTTCCTAATATAGTAAATGAACAGGTTGATCTAAAAACACTCCAGAGGAGCTTGCACATTTAATATGAAATGATTCTGGGCACCCTTTCAAGATAAACGTAGCCTGGGAACATCTGGGATGAAATGTCAATTAGATTGAGCCTTTTCTCTTTGAAAATAAACTTCTAGGAGTATTCCAGAAATATTACTAATTTGTATTTTACTCTCTTTATATCTTGCTTTTAAATGGGGACTAACTCCATCTTTCTGTATCTGAGATTTCTAATTTGGCACAAAATTCTCTCTAAATTGCTTAACAAAAATTTTAACTACACAAAATTTCCTTTCATTAGTATTTTTTCTACCAACTTTCAAAATCTCAAGCTAATCTAAACCTACTTTTCAAACTTTTAAATTTATCTTCTACCAAGGTCAAACTCCATATAGATGTGGCATAGGCGATAAAGACCACATTAGTTAAAACTTTCTTACCTTAAGTGATGTTAGGTGAGTGAAACTATCATTTTGGAGGCCCACAAATATATATATATATTTTTCTGCGGTATGTGGGCCTCTCACTGTTGCGGCCTCTCCCGTTGCGGAGCACAGGCTCCGGACACGCAGGCTCAATGGCCATGGCTCATGGGCCCAGCCGCTCCACGTCATGTGGGATCTTCCAGGACCGGGGCACGAACCCGTGTCCCCTGCATCGACAGGCGGACTCTCAACCACTACGCCACCAGGGAAGCCCCACAAATACATTTTTAATGCAATAGAAATTATGTTTCCCTTGAAAACGTTTTATAGACCTACTAAAATTTCTAAGGACTTTGATATAATACTGTGTAAAATAATTAGTGGACTTATAAAGACCTAAATGTAAGAACTAAAACCATATAACACCTAGAAGAGAACATAGGCAGAACACTCTTCAACATAAATCATAGCAATATTTTTTTTGGATCTGTCTCCCATGGCAAAAAAAAACTAAAGCAAAAATAAACAAATGGGACCTAATTAAACTTAAAAGCTTTTACACAGCAAAGAATACCACTGACAAAATGAAAAGATAACCTACTGAATGGGAGAAAATATTTGCACGTGATACGACCCATAAAGGGCTAATATACAAAATATATAAACAGTTCATACAACTCAATATCAAAAAAAAATCCTAACAACCTAATTTAAAAATGGGCAGAAGACCTGAATAGGCATTTTTCCAAAAAAGATATACAGATGGCTAACAGGCACGTGAAAAGATGTTCAAAATTGTTAATCATTAGAGAAAAGCAAATCAAAACCACAATGAGATATCACTTCACACCTATCAGAATGGCTATCATCAGAAAGTCTACAAATAAAAAAACGTTGGCAAGGATGTGGAGTAAGGGAACACTTGTATACTGTTGGTGGAAATGTAAATTTCTGTAGTGCAGCCACTATAGAAAATAGTACGGAGCCTCCAAAAATAATTAAAAACAGAACTACCAGGTGATCCAGCAATTCCACTCCTGGGTATTTGCCTGAAGAAAACAAAGACACTCTACTTCAAAAACATACATGCAGCCCAATGTTCATTGTAGCATTATTTACAATAGCCAAGACATGGAAGCAACCTAAGTGTCCAACAGATGAATGGATAAAGAAGATACGGTGTTTACATACAAAGGAACAATACTCAGCCATAAAAAAGAATGAAATTCTGCTCTTTGCAGCAACATGGATGGACCTAGGGAGGATTATGCCAGAAAAATAAGTTAGAGAAATACAAACACTCTATGTTATCACTTATATGTGGAAGCTAAAAAATAAAACAAACAATCCTATGTAACAAAACAGAAACAGACTCACAGATGTAAAGAACAAACTGGTGGTTACCAGTGGGGAGAGAGAAGGGGCAAGAGATTAAGACATACAAACTACTATGCATAAAATAGATGAGCAAAAAGAATATATTGCATAGTACAGGGAAATATAGCCATTGTTTTATAATAATGTTAAACGGAGTATAATCTATAAAAATATTGAATCACTATGTCGTACATCTGAAACTAACATAATATTGTAAATCAACTGTGCTTTGAGAAGAAAAAGAAAAAGTTATTGGAAATGTATATGTATTTGATTAAAACATTGAAACCATTTTCTAAGAAAACAATGTTTTTGATAGGCAAACATCTTGCAAAACATGGATTCCAAGTACACACAGCCATGTCAAAAAAACAATCAAACATAAAATTATCCGTACTGCAACATGAAAAGCTGGCATTACTTCGGACTGTTGCATAATACTCCATCATAGGATCAAATTATGCTTATATTTTCCCACTTGGTTAAGGACCAGAGGGGCCTCAGATCCCTGTTTATAAATATATTCAGTAAACTTTACTATATCTGTCCCATACAGATACCATGGGAGAAAAATTTTGTTGTATATTTCCACATCCGTGGGATATTTGCACTGTTATGCTATATCCATAATGAAGTATTACTGGATTACTCTCCAAACTATTTACACTAATTTAAATAAAATTGGTCTATTTTATTATTATACAAGATTAGTGTATTTTGGTAACAAAACTTCCAAAAAACTTGGTGGCTTAAACAATAGAAAGTTATTGTCTCCCAGTTCTGGAGACTAGAAGTCTGAAATCAAGGAGTTGGCAGGGTCATGGTCCTCTGAAACCTCTAAGGGAGAATTTCTTTCATGCCTTGCCCTAACCTCTGGTGTTCACCAGCAATCTTTGGTATTCGTTGTAGACCCATCACTCCAGTCATGGGGACGTCTTCTCCATGTGTCTTCACATCTTCTTGCCTCTGTGTGTCTATCTCTGAGTCCAAATTTCCCCTTTGTATAAAGACACCAGTCATACTGAACTAAGTCCTACCCTAACAATCTATTTTAAACTGATAACAATTAGCAATGCAGGAACTTTCTCTTTCCAGACATCTACCCCAGCACTAGTCATTTTCTGATATTTCTTTGTTATCTTGTGGGTATGACTTACAACTCTGTTATTTTTGTTTCCAGTCTGTTATTACTATTGAGGTTGGTTACATATCTCTCCAATTATATCCTAGATATCACAATTTCTTTCCACTGAGTTTTTAACTTATAGATTGTTCCTTGCATATTTGAGATATTAATTTCTTGTTGGTATTAGATACAGCAAATATCTTCTCCCAATCTATTACTGTATTTTAATTTTGTATATGTAACCTATTTTTGAACACACATGCTGAATTTTGCTTTTTCAAATCCACTGGGGGTACTCTCCTATGACTTAAGGTTCTTTAGGCTAAGAAATTCATCTTTGCCAAAGGGTTATAAAGACATTTTTTGTACATTCTCTTTTATTAGTTTAAGAGCAATATCTTGGTCATTAACTTATTGGGATTTATTTTGATTATGTATGATTTAGGATTTCTATCTTAAAATTCTCCTTTGTTAGCTAATTTGCCCATGTGATCTACCATGTCATTCATCTTTTCCTCAGTAATTTGGGTTGTCACGTGAGTCATATAGCAAGTTCTCTTCTATCCAGGGTCTCTTTCTTAGGATTTCTATTTCATTGCATTAACTTATTTGTCCATTTCTCTAATTTACTACACACTGTGTTTTCACTACCACATTTTTTATATATTAATACTTAGTAGAGTGATTTTTACCTCCTTTGATCCTATTTTTCAAATTGTCTTAGATATTTATGTATTTTAGGATATAAACTGCAGGAAAATATAAATTGTAATATGATATAGATATTAAGATCAGGTTGTCAACTTTCCTAGGAAAACATATTGCAGAAATTTTCATTGAAATTGCATTGAATTTAGAAATTAGTGTAAATATATTTATTCTTATTTATTTAGATCACTTCTAATATCCTTTAAAAAGAATTTAAATATTTCTCCCATAAATGTCTAGGGTATATTTTATAATGTCAATGACTATTTTCTGTGGCTTTTGTAAAGGGTTATTTTTTTCCAAATATATATCCTAGACTGTCAGTGCATGCTGCATACATTTCCTTTGTAAACTGATTATGTATCCAGAAATTTTACCTAATTCTTTGTAGTTTTTCAAGAGTTTACCTCTTAATATTTTGCTATTTATATTTAATTGCAAAATCAGATAATTGTGTCCCCTGCAAATTATTAAATTTGTCTCTTTATTCTGATTTTTTCTGCTCTGTAATTCATGTTCATGTCTTATTGCTTTGCCTAGAACTTCTGGACATTCTTTCCTTGTGCTTGGTCTACGAAATATTCTTGACTTATTCTTGAAAACTTCTTAGAAATACTGAGTCTAAAATTTCTGTATTACACATGCTCTTTGCTGCAGGATATTGTTGAGGTTTATATAACCTTAAAAAAGCTCCGTTTTATTTTCAATTTCTGAGACTTTTATCATGGATAATGAATTGTATCAAATACTTTTTCAGCATGCACTGAGAGGGCTGTTATTCCTTTATCCCGTTAATGTGGTAAATTAAGTTGCAGTATTTTTTTGATGTATAATTCCACTTAATTTTTTAAGGCAGCTATTCATAATCTTAATATCCTATATTCCATTTTTTTTTTTTTTTTTTTTGCGGTACGCGGGCCTCTCACCGTTGTGGCCTCTCCCGTCGCGGAGCACAGGCTCCGGACGCGCAGGCTCAGCAGCCACGGCTCACGGGCCCAGCCGCTCCGCGGCATGTGGGATCTTCCCGGACCGGGGCGCGAACCCGCGTCCCCTGCATCGGCAGGCGGACTCTCAACCACTGCGCCACCAGGGAAGCCCTATCCTACATTTTAAATAATAAATTTCTGTCAGTTATCAGTTTATTGTCACAGATAACTTTTTGCTTTTTTTAACACTGAAATTTCATAAGGAAGAAGAATAAGGTCTAACAATAACATAAGAGTCTCAACAGGTTATCGTGTGTTTATGATTTTGAAATGCTTCTCTAGATCACCTTTCTTTTCACTGATGAGCTATTGTAGTTTTTCAAATTATTAAATTTTGTCACTGGGCAAAAGTGAGCCCTGTGGAAGCTCAGTCCCCAGTGGTTAAGAAGAAAAGGGCCTGTAATCGCTTTCTAAGTCCTCACCAACTTTGTGAATATTCATCTCTTCACTCCAGTCTTGAGGACAGCTCAGAGGAATAACTGTTTGCCAAAAGCAATAGGAAAACTGTGACTTCTAAATTGGCTATTTCTATGCAAAGTGTTTTGGCCTTTTTAGGAGGGGCTGTATTAGGGCTTTCTAATTAACTTCAATTTGCAAATCACAGTTGACTCTAATTTGCAAATTCTATGTATTAATGTGAGTCAAGAATAGTTAACATTAAGTGTTACCTAATCAGCTTACGAAAATAATAGGAGAGTCATCAGCTTGCTATTTATAAATACAAAGAACACTTGGAACATGGTATGGTCTCAGCAAAACAGTAAATGAACACAGTCCTGCTTACCAGAGAAGAAACAGAAAATCCCAAATTCCCTTCTGAATAAATCCTTCTTAGGAAACCATTTGGTTTGAAGCCTGATAGAGGTCCTATCCAGTAGACCAACTTGTAGTCACAGTGATATCCTGTGACCATTTATGCAATATTTTAGATTAATCTCTCATGATAAGAGGCTCTGGTTCTTCTTTTCTATTAACAAAATGTCCATTTAAAAAATATACTTTACACATTTTCATAGCAAGATTTTCTAGGGTAATAGAATTAGCAATCCTTAATTTATGGAGGATTAGTATATTCTAGTCACAAGGCCAGGAATGGGAAGGCAGACAATGTTTATTTAACTTTGTGCCCATTTTTTGATGTGTCTTTCACCTCTGCTGGATTATAAAATTTTTCAAGGCTGAGACTCTATATGATTCCTTATTTTATTCTTTTTGATATCTCCATGGTCTGCACAGTTCTGGAACAGGCTGAGTGTATACTAAATACAAGATAAAAAGATAACGAATGAAAGGATGAAGGATGTACAGAGAGAAAGTCTGACAAGAATCCAAGTGACGTTGTAATGGGGGATTGGTGGACAAACAGCAACCAGAGTAATTAGTAAACCCAGAGGACACAGATATGCAAAGGGGAAAAAACAGAAAACATACTGTCAATCAAATTCCTGAATAGATTCCAATTCTTTAATGTTAAGCTCCAATGAAACTCTCCAATTCTATCAAATAATTTGCAGTCTAATTAGATTTCTGGGGTGATAATAATATAGCATTATCACTGAATTCAGTGTGTTTACATTTAATTTTTAGAAGCCGTTGAATTCTCTATAATTAATATCCATGAGGATTTTAATTGGTTTGTAGGCTGGTCAGTACATCAAGAACACTAAATCTACACTTCATCCTGTGCCAAGAATTTTGCACTTTCACTGAATGTAGGAGGGATGAAAGAAGCTATTCTTAATAGAGAACAAACACTATTAATTTCTGTTTATATACAAGACATCTCGGAATATAGTGGAAAACTACCCACTGAAACCTTTTTCCAAATGACAAGGGAATACTGAATTGTGCTTTTAGTTTCAACAGCGCCATCTACTGGGGCCCGGCATCAATGTCAGTTGTGCCAGGTGGGTGTAATTATTTTGCTAATCATTTGTTAATTTAAAAGTAAGGCCGAACAAAGGAAACCATAAACAAGACAAAAAGACAACCCTCAGCATGGGAGAAAATATTTGCAAATGAAGCAACTGACAAAGGATTGATCTCCAAAATTTACAAGCAGCTCATGCAGCTCAATATCCAAAAAACAAACAACCCAATCCAAAAATGGGCAGAAGACCTCAATAGACATTTCTCCAAAGAAGACATACAGATTGCCAACAAACACATGAAAGGATGCTCAACATCATTAGAGAAATGCAAATCAAAACTACAATGAGTTATCTCACACCAGTCAGAATGGCCATCATCAAAAAATCTAGAAACAATAAATGCTGGAGAGGGTGTGGAGAAAAAGGAACCCTCTTGCACTGTTTGTGGGAATGTGAATTGATACAGTCACTACGGAGAACAGTATGGAGGTTCCTTAAAAACTAAAAATAGAACTACCATACGACCCAGCAATCCCACTACTGGGCATATACCTTGAGAAAACCATCATTCAAAGAGTCATGTACCACAATGTTCATTGCAGCTCTATTTACAATAGCCAGGAGATGGAAGCAACCTAAGTGTCCATCAACAGATGAATGGATAAAGAAGATGTGGCCCATATATACAATGGAATATTACTCAGCCATAAAAAGAAACGAAATTGAGTTATCTGTAGTGAGGTGGATGGACCTAGAGTCTGTCATACAGAGTGAAGTAAGTCAGAAAGAGAAAAACAGATACTGTATGCTAACATATATATGGAATCTAAGGGGAAAAAAAGGTCATGAAGAACCTAGGGGCAGCACAGGAATAAAGACACAGACCTACTAGAGAATGGACTTGAGCATATGGGGAGGGGGAAGGGTAAGCTGGGACAAAGTGAGAGAGTGGCATGGACATATATACACTACCGAATGTAAAATAGCTAGCTAGTGGGAAGCAGCCGCATAGCACAGGGAGATCAGCTCGGTGTTTTGTGACCACCTAGAGGGGTGGGATAGGGAGGGTGGGAGGGAGACGCAAGAGGGAGGAGATATGGGGACATAGGTATATGTATAACTGATTCACTCTCTTATGAAGCAGAAACTAACACACCATTGTAAAGCAATTATACTCCAATAAAGATGTTATATATATATATATATATATATGGCTGCAAAATGTCTTTGGAAGCTAAAATGCATCGTCTAATTTGGAGCGGTAGCACTCTGTTCAACAGCTCTATCCAGTGGTGGGATAAAAGAAAACCATCAGGAAAAGACACAAGGAGTTGAAGGATGTGTATTGATTTTAAGTGCCACTGTGCTGTCCAGGGTTAATCTCCTTCTCCCTGTAGACCATCAGGCTTGAGAAGTGCTGCATCGGTATTCCCACTCCCTCTGACGACTGCCTTTCCTGGGTCTACAACACTGGGCACGGCAGCTGAGAGAAATCCATGGACCTCAGAATTCAAAGTATCAATACTGCGCTCCTGCTAGCCTACCTACTAAATTTACTTTCTTGGTTAATTGTTTCTGGCCTTAAACCCTTTTCTGAATGTCCTCATTAAGTGTGGCACTAAAAATTAGATAATATTCTGGATACTATATTCATGTCAATTTAATATAAGGTTGCAATAAATTTTGACAGGTATGTCAAAAGCGTCTGCTCTTTTTCATATCGCTTGTTAGCCAAGAGTATCTTACCTAAACATTATAAGGTTAATCTTTTAAAAATCTAAATAAGTGATTTTATATTTATACTTTAATGTTTTCTTAGCATCAGTTGCCACCGATATACTAAATATGAATTACAGGTACTATATTAGTTAAGTATTTATCTTTTCTTACCATCAAAAACAGCATCAAAGAGAGCAGATGCAGTACTGAGTGTTGCCAGTAGAGGACGCTCTCTCAGTCGATACCAATTCGTTCGCTGGCTTTTTAAAACAGAGTCGCTAAAACTTGTTAAAAATCTATTTAAACAAACTGTCCTCCACCTAAATGGTGTACACTGTTTTCAAAGACAGAGACAAAAAGCCTTTAATCATCACATTATCTAATATTTTCCCCAAGACTGTCATCAAGTCATCTAGACAAACATTTAGAGGTGTTCAAATTGAAGACAGAGGAGCAATTGTAGTTCTTTTCAGATAATATAATTTTAGCCCCTATTATGGGTTGAATTGTGTTCCCCCCCAAAAAGATATGTTGAAGTCCTAACCCCCAGTGCCTCAGAACGCGACCTTATTTGGAAGCAGAGTTTTGCAGATGTAATTAGTTGAGGCATTAAAATGAAGAGTGGGATGGGCCCCAATATATGAAGACAGAGGCACACAGGGAGGATGCCCATGTGACAATCAGGACGAACTGGCGAGAAGCAGCTGTAAGCTAAGGAATCCCCAGAAGCCAGGCGGGTGAACGGTGCAAAAACTGCAACTCAGCAATGCAGAAATAGAGTTTTCCGTATGATCTTCAAAGAAGCACCCACGTTTCTGGGCCAGTAGCATTTAGCTATGAACTCAGAAGCGTAATATCAAGGCAAAGCATCTGAATTCAATTTACAAAGATTTTCTAGACTTGTTTTCAGTCCCAGAGCTACCAATGGCCTGGTTTCTGCCAGCCTTCACCCAAGTCCATCCAGAGTCAGATGGAATCCCTGAATAAACTTTTAGAGCCTGTTTTTCCTGATGTGCATGAGCCTTTGACCCCTCAGCTCACATCGTTCAGTAGATGTCGGAGTGGGGACTCCAATGCCGTCTACCCGCTCCTTCACGAGATCTACTCTGAGGCTCAACTTAAACCTTTTCCATGAAAAACATTTCACCGGGCTTCCCTCTCAGAACCAATGCTTTGCCTCACACACTTTATTACTCATTCATTGACACAGCCGGCATTCC
>NW_006796769.1:1066125-1072695 GCF_000442215.2 Lipotes vexillifer | reverse complement strand
GGCATTCCTATTCTATCTCCTGTGTATTATTTATCTCTCTCAACTAAAAAGTTATTTGAAGACAGAGACAAGGCCATATATTTATTCTACAGCCCTTGAGAATCCTAAGGGGACAACAAAGAAACCTGAGGAATATTCTTGAAAAGAAAACAAAAAAGCAAAATGAATCACGGATTCCGTGACCGTCCAAAAGCAGAACAGTTTATTTGTGTCCTGGCAGTCTTTTCTGGTCCTAACAGATAAACAGAGACAGGATAACGGAATACTTCATTGGCTTGTGATCAGAGAACAGTGATCATCTGACTGTGTCTTTGGCGGCTTCCCTGATAAAACACCAGGAAGATGCACCGCTCCAGCCTCCGAGAGCAGGTCTCTGTGAAAGCACTGATGATGGCTTTGTACCTGAATCCATTCACCTCCCCACACAGTAGGGAATGAGTGAATCTTAAATAAGTAATTTAGAAGCTGTTTAAATCTGGCCAGTTTCCACAGCCAAGAAAGCAATAAGAGAAAGTGATGGTAAGGGAGAGATATGGCATGGGTGTACTCCCAGGTGTGAAGGTTCCAAGCATTCTGAGTAGAACAGGGATCGATTTCCAGTCTCACACTCTCTGTTGTAATTAAGACAAGTAGGAAGGAAAGAAAAGCAGAAAATAACAGGCTGAGTTGGAAATAATTGTAAGGGCTTCAAGGAGACAGCCTGGAAATCGTGAGACTCCAGTGGTTGTCAGAGCCTGACTAGTTTCTAGTCACCTTATATTAAAGAGGAGTCACGGGGATACTGATACCTCAAACAAGACTTTAGGCAGGAAAAAGGAGAATAAGAACAGAGAAGTCAATAATGAGAAGCTGGTTCTCGTAACATGTTTCCTTTCACTGTCATTTTCTCTTGGGCTTTTCATTACCATCTGATGCTCATCCCTTCACCAGCCACATTAAGTGAGTGGTGGTCGGACTGTCGGTCCCACCAGCACAGGCAAACCCGCTGGGGCGTGCCTCTCTCCCCTTTTAGATACATCCACGTTGATACCCTTCTCCGGAAGTCTCTTACGATTCCCACCAGGGAAAAGTGAATACCCCAACGTGTCTAATATGTTTTGCAACCCTCTTTTCCTCTCTCTAGTTATCTTAAAGCTTTGCGAAATGAAAAGAATCTCCTCTTAATCAAAAGATTGAGAACCCCTGCCAGAGGCTGCTAACCCCTTAGACATAAGAAGGAACATCCTGGCAAGAAAGGTTGTTAAACGTCAAAATGATTTAGCAAAAAAAGGTTGTGGAGTCAGCTCCCCTGCAAATCTTCACTTCTAGGATAAATCAGGTCCCTGCAGAACTGCTGACGCCAGATGACTTCTGAAAAGGCAGGGTAGACTAGTTCCAATGCCAAAAATTAACTAGTGTGAAAAACTGTCAGTGGTACAAACAGCTGATTCCTTCTGGTCCTGACAATGGATTTATTCATCCAACTTAAAAGAACTAAATGGAATTAAGCCTCAGCCTGACTTGAACACTCTATAAATGATCTTTCCAGACAAGACAACTTCTTTTACTCTAAGAGATAATTTTGTGTCTCATGGAATTTACCCAATGCCTTGGTCTGTGTGTGCCCCAGGAGACCAACAAGGATGGAAACTCATTCAGTTCTGCAGGACCTCTTAAGCAGTCTATGGAACTAGTTGGCTCCAGTGAGGGTGAAAAAAGGACCTTTCTACTTTCTTTAAGAAATTGCTTCTTTTCAGAGTTTCCAAGAAATGGAAACCGCTACTTATTAACTCGTTATATGATTAATAAAGTGTGAAACAGAATTCCTGCCTCTTATTACTTTGAAGAATCAGAGATAAATATGTTAGGCTCTAGTGCTACACCCAGAAGGCCAAGGAGACGTGCAATCCAAGAACTTATTTATAAGACCTGGCAAACAGGTGGGCTTTGTAGCCAGTATTACTAGATGTCTAGGATATACATGCATATGCAGGCACTCACACACACACACACACACACACACACACACTACTCAGTCATTGTTATTACCTTTTATTAAGACAATCTGTTAGAGCAGTTTAAGGTTGACAGCAAAATCGAGAGACAGGTACAGAGATGTCCCACATACCCTCCTCCCCAACACGTGCACAGCCTGACCCTTATCAACATCCCCCAACAGATGCTACATGTGTTACAACTGATGAACCTACACTGACATGCCGTCATCACCCAAAGTCTCTAGTTTACCTTAGGGATCGCTGTTGGCATTGCATTTTCTGTGAGTTTGCACAGATGTACAATTTGTACAGTTGACATAAATCCATCATTATTATATCATACAGTGTAGTTTCATTCCCCCTAAAACTCTCTGTGTTCTGCCTATTTATCCCTTTCCAAACGTAGCCACGATTTTAAGTCCGTGATTTAATAAGGGAAGTTTATTAGAGAAAAATGATACGGACCAGAAAGAAGTAGGTAGAGCTATGAAAAAGCAGCTCTGCTTATAGGAATTAGAAAACGCATGACAAAATAGTAGCATTTGAGTTGGACCACAGAGATAAAGAGAATTATTCCAGGTCGTGAAAGCTGGGGCTTTCTAGGCCGTATAAACATAGAGAGTTGTTAAATGGCACAGTGTGCTCAGGGAAGTGTGAAACACTCAGTGTAGTTTTCACCGGGCTTCCCTCTTTTTTGCGGTACGCAGGCCTCTCACTGTTGTGGCCTCTCCCGCTGAGGAGCACAGGCTCCGGACGTGCAGACTCAGAGGCCATGGCTCACGGGCCCAGCTGCTCCGCGGCATGTGGGATCTTCCCGGGCCGGGGCATGAACCCGCATCCCCTGCATCGGCAGGCGGACTCTCAACCACTGCGCCACCAGGGAAGCCGTCAGTGTAGTTTTGTGCAAGAAAGGAGATGGTGAGGGATGAGGATGGGAAGATAGATTAGGGCCAGGTAGTCATCGATCTTGTACCGCATGTGAAGGGACTGAGACTTTATGCTGTAGGCAACGAAGAGGCGGTGAACGGCTTTAACAGACGGATGGCGGAATCAATTGTGGGTTTTAGAATGACAATTTTATTGGAAAACTGAAGAATTCAGAGGAATGGGAAGAAACTAAGAATTTCGGATAGAAATTATTTCAAGAGAAGAGAAATGTTATTCAAGAGACAAGGTCACTCCCACTGTGACAGGTGATAGAATGGGAATGCCGGCTGTGACAATGAATAATAGTGTGAGGCAAAGCATTTGTGCTGAGAGGGAAGCCCGGTGAAAACTACACTGAGTGTTTCACACTTCCCTGAGCACACTGTGCCATTTAACAACTCTCTATGTTTATGCAGCCTAGAAAGCCCCAGCTTTCACGACCTGGAATAATTCTCTTTATCTCTGTGGTCCAACTCAAATGCTACTATTTTGTCATGCGTTTTCTAATTCCTATAAGCAGAGCTGCTTTTTCATAGCTCTACCTACTTCTTTCTGGTCCGTATCATTTTTCTCTAATAAACTTCCCTTATTAAATCACGGACTTAAAATCGTGGCTACGTTTGGAAAGGGATAAATAGGCAGAACACAGAGAGTTTTAGGGGGAATGAAACTACACTGTATGATATAATAATGATGGATTTATGTCAACTGTACAAATTGTACATCTGTGCAAACTCACAGAAAATGCAATGCCAACAGCGATCCCTAAGGTAAACTAGAGACTTTGGGTGATGACGGCATGTCAGTGTAGGTTCATCAGTTGTAACACATGTAGCATCTGTTGGGGGATGTTGATAAGGGTCAGGCTGTGCACGTGTTGGGGAGGAGGGTATGTGGGACATCTCTGTACCTGTCTCTCGATTTTGCTGTCAACCTTAAACTGCTCTAACAGATTGTCTTAATAAAAGGTAATAACAATGACTGAGTAGTGTGTGTGTGTGTGTGTGGTGAGTGCCTGCATATGCATGTATATCCTAGACATCTAGTAATACTGGCTACATAGTAGGCATCAATAAAAGTGTGTTGAATGACATTGTAGAAAGGCGCCATGTTTTCTAGAATTCTATCCTATTATCAGTGTTCACATCTCCAGACTAAAACGTTCTCTCACAGCATCACCTTCATCAAGAGCCATCATTTCACTTGCAATGTACTGGTCTTTGCCCAGATGTACTATGATTTTTTTAAGAAAATACACACAATTTCTACAACTAAATTTAGGAGAAGAGTCATTTTCATGTTTGATTCCTGTTGTGTATTCGCTGTGTGTTGCACAACAACCAAAAACAAATGCCACTGTGATGTTTAAAACAAAGAGAGATTCATGACAAAATTTCCCTTCGAAGACTCCCCTGATGGAGAAAGCCGTACAGCATCAGTTCCAGACACCCAGGATGACATGCTGGTGTCCAGGTAAGCGGGAAGGACACAGACCATGGATCTCGGGATTTGTGGTAGGGCCTTCTCTAGGTTTGAGGAGAACGCGCAAAGAGAACGAATTTTCCAAAATAAAGGCACAGCATCCTTAGATAAGCAGGATGAACTGTCTCCAGGATCAAAGGCTTCGATAGATGAACTCAGTTTACTTTACTCCAATAAGGAGCATAGAAGTTACTAAGATGAATGAGATCCAGTGTCAATGTACTAGTGATTTATGATTCAGGGGGAAAGTGGATCTGATTTAATCGGTAGTTTTATAGAATGTGGCAGAAAGCTTTGAGAAAGGTTTGCATTATAAACTCAAAAGTAGTTTACAGATTCCTGCCATGAGGTCAAATAATACAGGAGCAGCTGAGTTAGGGTACTCTGTCTCAATCTGACAGTACCACTGGAACATCTTACTTCTTAGCAGTATGCTGAGAAAGGAGTTCTTAATGAAGCAAACGCAGCCTAAATATGTTTAGATTTCCTGTCTAAAAATCTAACTTTTTATTCAAATGCGTGTCCTCAAATAAGAATAATTTCAATTCAGAACATTTATATGAGTCATTACAAAATCACACAAAGCAGTCTGAATTGTGTTTTTTTCAAAAATTACCATGAGACAAAAAGAAGTTTCACATCATCTGTCTATCTATCTATCTGTCTATCTATCTATCTATCTATCTATACATCTAAACACAATTTTGAATAAAGTATCAAATATATCAAACAGCTACAGTGCTACTTAGGGGTGTCAGAGCCCTTAGCAAATAAAGCTCTGTTTTATTTCACTTTGTTTATATTTCTGGTTCACAAAGATTTCGAACTTTAAAACACCAACATAACTTCTGTGGATGATCAAAATTTGTTGGTTATAATGTTACACTGGAAGATCTCTGTGAGGGATAGTCTACAGTGGTCTAGAGTAGAGTTTGCCATTTTTACGTTAAACTGTCTTTGTTTGTAAAAATGGAATATACACCTATGGAACCCAATGAGGACAATCTTGGTGCACATCTGGGCTTTGTGAAGAGATACAATAAACCGCAATATTTTCATAGCTCTTTTATTGTACTGTGTAGCTTAAAAAAAACACTTTCACCAATACTAATTAATTGATCCGTTTTTTAAATTAAGGAGTAGCAATAATATCTCCAAAACTCAACTGTAAAATCAACACACGGGAGATTTTTCTTTACCTGAAGACCAGCAGAGAAGATTTTCCACGACTAAAGATATAAAGAAGGAACCACAGCAAGACGGACCAGGAGAAAGGTCCTGGCGTTTTGGGGAAAAAAGAGAAGCACCTAATCAAAGCAGCTCTGTTCCTGTGAACTGCTCCTTGACCAGAGTTGATGAAAGACAGAGAAATGGAGATAGCCCAGTGGCTGCGTCTTCATACATGTGAAACCAAAGCAAAGGAAGAGGCTGGACTCGAGCAGAGAGGCACCCTTGTGAACACGGTGGTGGCCCACTGCTGTACCGTGTCATCTACACTCAGTGGAAGAAACAGGTCCAACAGGCTGGGAGGGGCACTCTGTCCAGGGTGAGATTGTAGAAATAGAATCGGCGCTTTGGAGGGACTTCAAGTTGAAAAGTGGAAGACAAATGCAATTGAAAAGCAGGGTTCCCCCTACATTACAGATAAGAGGGTTGGATTTTTAACCATCAGAGCCCGCTTTAATGACATTCAACACAGAAGAAGAGATCCAGAAAAAATTGGGGGTAAAATTCAAATTTCTGCAGAAACGAATGTCATACAACCACAGAGAGTTTCTATAAAGGGAATTTTTTTTACCCTACAAAGAGTAAAAAAACAGTTTCCTTGCATGTGCCCATGGTCCATGTTAAAGAATAAAGAAGACATCAATATGTTTTTTAAAATAATAAAAAATAACAATGGAAATATCAATAATGGCTAACTTTTATTGAGAGCGTCTCTGTGCTTCCATGAAGCATTTCACTCGAACTTCACAATAAACTTCTGAGTGAGATAACTATTGTTCATCCCATTCACAAATAAAGAAATGAAATTAGAGACACCTTGTCACAAGCTAGTAAGTGTGGGAAGGGGCTTTTAGGTAGTAGTTTCTATACCACAGACGAAGGCTGACATCTAACTTATGCTCCAGATATGATTAATAGCAGAGTTCTTTTTTTTTTTTTTTTTTTTTTTTTTTTTTTT
>NW_006796769.1:1056352-1065756 GCF_000442215.2 Lipotes vexillifer | reverse complement strand
TCCTCCCGAAACGGGGCACGAACCCGCGTCTCCTGCAACGGCAGGCGGACTCTCAAGCACTGCGCCACCAGGGAAGCCCAATAGCAGAGTTCTTAATCCTACTAATTTAACATGAAGAAATGCTGTTGCCTTGTTTTATTTCCTGTATTATGATTATCTTTTCATGTTAGGGTTTTACTACCTTCAGTTGTGATATACTTCAATCTTCTGAGTCCCATTAAAACAAACAAACATTTTTTCCTCAATTTATTTACCCACAGGGGGTTTCGGGACCCTAGTCCTTAAGGTTGAGATGGAATTACTGTGTTAAGAATATATCCTTCAGACCTGGAGCGATGAAGAACGTTACTCTTCCGGCCTGTTTTGAGCAGCTCTGACGGAGCTGGCACTGTCTATCCTGGCTGGTGCTTTCTTAGTTCACAGCTGGAAACGCCAAGGTGTCAGAATTACAGGTATTTGCTTTCATGCTATTCCAACTAAATATTTTTAGTCTGATACTCAGCAAATAATCCTAATTTATACAATTTAGTTTATTATGTCATATTTTAAAACTGTCAGGAGATCCCAAATAGCACACCCACTTTCCTGCTACATTACTTTATATATTTGAGGAGCTTGTGAACTGGTTAGCTTGCAACTGATGTGCAGAATGCAGTCAAATCCAGGACTCTGAAGAGATTGGGAAAGACCTAGTTTCTGTGCTTAGAAGGCAGAAAGCCGAAGGTTGGATCCTGACATTTCAAGACTTCTCTTGGCAGCCAACCAGGTCACTTCATCCTCTGCCTCTTCCTCAGATGTGATTTCTGCTCCGTCCTTCAAAGGAAGGGATTTGTTGTCTTATCACTCAGTGAATGTTTTTTAAAAAGATATGATAAATCTCCTGCAGTGTTGAGTTCTAGGATTCTATAGTATATTATGTGGATTAAGAAAAATTCCTAGACTATAACCCACAGCATAAATCAACTACTGAATGAATACACAGCCTAAACGTTCTTTTTACTCCACCCCAGAACTCCTTTCAGAGTCTCTGTTGTGAAAAGAACTCTGCTATGTATTTCAACTGTAATTGCTAACATATGAGTATGATTAGAGCATGGAAACAAATTCTGTAAGGTACGCAGTAGTCCAGGTCCTTAGCAGAGAGCTGGAAGAGTATTTGCTTGAAGTCATTTTACTGTGTGCTAACGCTTTCATCAGTCAACTGGGTTTAAACTTAATGGTCATACATATTAATTGGAAGGTCTGACAGACAAGCTTGCTCTAATTCATGCTAATTAATATAGTCAGATTTTAAAGGCCAAATTAGCATTCTGAATACAGATTATATCTTTGCTTATACGTGTTCAGGCAAGTAAAACAAATCTGAATACAGATTATATCTTTGCTTATACGTGTTCAGGCAAGTAAAACAAATCTGAAATATTGAGAATCTGGTTTCTTATTTTTTTTTATATGTATTACTTATGGAGTAAGGGACCAAGGGTTTTACTTTATAGCTGCCATATTGGTTTAATTTTCTATTCTTCCTATAATAATAGAAATTGCATAATCATTCTACCATCAAACCTTTTGCTCATGCTTTTTCCCAAACTTGGAAAATCTTTCCCATACTTAAGACACTTTTATGAGGTTATGAATGATATAAACAAATTCAAAGACAAGCAACAGGGCCAAAATAACCGCCAATACTAAAATATCTTACATACTAGACAAATTCTTAGCATTCTTAAAATCAACAATGTAGAAAATGCTTCTATAACTCAATAAGAAAAATAAAATGGAAGAAAAAAGTGGGCAAAACAAGTGAACAGGCATTTCGCAGAAAGAGAATCATCAATGGCCATTGCACGTGACAGGAGTTGGACTTCATCAATTATCAGAGAAATGCAGATTAACATAACAATAAAAATCATTTTCACTGATAACTTTGGTGAATTCAACAAACATTGGCAAGACTTTGGATTGCTGAGAGCGAGACAACACCCCTCTCATATCAAATACTGGGAGTGTTATTTGCTGTAGTAGGGATTTTTTTTTTTTGGTGGTATTCATCAAAATCCATCCTAAGCAACACTTACACATGTGGAAGAATATACATGTGCGTTAATGTACACTGAATTGCCATTCATTATACTAGCAATTGGAAATCTAAGTTTTCTTAATAAAAGAATGGCTGAAATATGGTATAGCAACATCATGGTACCTTATGCAATTGATGAAAAGAATAAAGTAGGGTTGTGTATGCAGATAAAGAATGATGTATATCAAACATTATACGAGTTAACAGGTCAAATAATAATAGGTATGGTATGATCCAAATTGGGTTAGAAAAATAATTATGTGGTGTTGATAGAATAATACAGTTGACAACAGCACCAGAAGTCGAGCTATATGAGTTGAACATTGAGATATCTATAAATATATATGAAAGGCCTGGAATGGTACATAAACCGTTAATTATTTTTAATTGGGGGAGGGTTTTTGGTCAATGGACTAATAGAAACTTTTACTTTTTCCTTTATAGAATATTTATTACTTTTTATACAGTAGACTTCTCCTACTTTTATTTTTTAAATATGAGACCAACGTCAAGAAACATTAACGTTCTTGGAAATATCTACAAGAATCTTTCAAACCTCTCATGGTTTTCTCATTCTCTTCTTTTTAACTTTACTTTTCATCAAGAACCAGCATTTAATAGAAACGTACAACTATTCTTATCAATCTTTTAAAAAATGTATTACTAACATTTAAGTCATATGTTTTACCCTCTTTCCCACTATATAAGTGCTGTATTTTCATCATATCCTGTTTAAAAGGATTTTTTTTATCCAACATGTAAATTAAGAAAATTAAACTGAAGACCAAATACATTTCTGCTAGGAACGTGCAGACACAAACCCAGAGATAGAAGCGAAGTTTATCTTCATGTGTTAGGAGTCCCATCAGCTCCTCTTTTCGGCAAAGTAACAATTAGGGACCATCCACATCTACAAGAGGAGGGTGCTTTGACTTTATTTCTCATTTCTCTCATTCCTTTCAAATAGTTATTGGCCAATCGAAAAGTGACATTTATAGATTTTTATGCTAGTTCATTACACATTAAAGGAGGGCACTGAAATAATCTGACTTGCGTAATTGTGCAAAGAAAGAAAAATAAAAAGTGGACCTACTCTAAAAGACTGAAAATTCATCTAAGCTAAATTTTGGAAACTTCAGCCATTACTGGATCTATTACTAGATCTGTGTCTTCAGTCTTCTATTTGTCAGTTTCAGAAGAATTTCGGCTGGCAATGTACTCTCTTCCAAGGAAGAAAAATAAATTAGGGGATGCACAGGTATTTAAAATGGGAAATGTAGTTGTAAACACATTTTAATAAAGAACAGAATAAAAATCCAAAAATGATGGCACTGCTTCGAACCAAAAATCAGTGCACAATTCTGAAGATGATGCCCAAAGGTTTTACTTCTAATAATTCACCATTTTTGCTGAGTACCCCAAATTCTCATGAACAAATTTGCTGCATTATGAATTCAAACTGGCTTGTTATATCGGGGACTTCTTCCATACATGTGAGAAATGTATTTTTTAAAAGGCAAGAAAACTTATAGATCTAGAATGTTTGTATGACAGGTCCTGTTAATTTATGATCACTCATTCATCATAAGTCAGTGACGTTGTCATTTATTCAATAATCTACTCACCCACTTTCTCCTGTCTTTTTACAATGTCTTTCATTTCTTTAGGACATGACTCACCTACACTTTTGCAATTACTAACAAGTTTTCTTTTTTCTCCTGTTCTCTGATTAGTCTTCAACGGGGCAATCTTAACTCCACTATGAAAAATCACCGAGTATTCCTCGTACTCTGTACGTACTCTGTACCTGTAAAGCCCACGACTGTATTCCATACTTCACATACTCACAAATTCCACCCACCCCCATCTTCAGAACTTGCTTATGTTGTCTCTGTCTCATTATATCCCTCTCTCCTGCCAACTTCACATGATCAAATCCCAGCCATCTTCCAACACTCTCTCAAGAGCAGTTCAGAAGAACTCCGCAATTCCATGAAAATCCTTTTTCTCATTGCCCTTATGTCACTTCCCCTAAACTCTCTAATTAAGATGGGATACATTCTACCTTAATCACCAGTATTTATCTATACCTAAAAAAAAAATCTTTCTTAGTATATACATCTCCCTGAGCGCCGGATCCACACCTGATTGATTTTTGGATTGCAGGCAATGCTTGGATTAAGGGTTCAACAAATAATTGAAATAATAATGTGTTAAGATTTTGTAAATAAACACCTTTAGTTTTTTAATAATGCATTTAAAAAACATGATGTCTTAAGAATCCAGAACACCTTACATATGCTGCATCATTCTAATTTGCAGATTCGAAAACTGAAACACAACTGTTACCGGACTTTCCCAAGATTATATAGAAAAGGTGAATTGGAGCTAATACTCAAATTCTGTTTTGAAAACATTCCTTTGTACTGAATCTCTTAAAGTGTAAATTACATAATGCATGAATCTACTAGTGGTCCTCACATATCTCACCAATGTTACAGGGGCCTCTGAGATTTCCGAGATGGGGCAAGAGTTATGCTATTCCCTCCTTCCTCATAATACGAGAGATTTCATCTTACTATGAATCACTGCTGACCATGCACAAGATTTCACCAACTTATGTTTAAAAGAGAGAGAATTTAGGTCTATGAGCAATTACAGCAAACATAGCCACATTAATATAGACAACCTTTTAAAAAGATAAGTGCCCTTCCTAAACCATTCCGATATAAATTCTACCATTAATCCTTTAAAACCACAGCATGTCACTCCTTAAGCTAACGTCTTTTCTCTCCTTTATCTCTCTTTTCCCCTCCTCTTCCTTTTTCCTTCTCCCCTTCTTTTCGAGTTTCCCATTAAAATTCAAATATGCATGAGAAAAATAATACCTTAGTAAGGATTCAGTTCAATAATTCCTACTGAGCAAACAAAGCCATGATTCTGAGAACACCGAGATAAACAAAATACCTTCTCTGTCCTCATGGGTAATACAAGGCAGATGAGATCGCCACTCACTCTGCCACCTGGGATGCCCAGCAGGGCTTCTTACTGATAAACTGATAAACAGCCCTTAAAAAAGTTCTTCCCGAGGCTGGCAGCATAAGAGAAAGGGCACTGACATTGGTGGGAACTGGGAAAGTAAAAGTACAGATGTGAATTCCATGCTCACAGAGTAGCCTGTGGTAAATAGTCCTTAAATAATTAATCTTCAGTTTCACATTATCCTGGTGCTGCTGAAGGGTAGACCATGTGCAGTGGAAGATGGAAGACAGAGGCGAGGTGATAAATGGGAAGAGAGAAGCGTCAGACCATCAGCGTGATGACAAATCCAGCCGAGGAAGGAGGGAGGACAGGATGCTATGGAGAATAAGACGCAGGCAAGGCCAGCTCCATGGCGTGGACTTCACTTTACATCACAAAGAGAACCAAACAAAATGCAGAACGAAATTTATATGGGGATGATCTCGAATCCCTTGGAAACCTCAGACTCCGTGATGTGGGTCCTTGATTTATTTGCAATATTTCAGACTCTTCTAGGCAGGGAATCTGGAGTTCTACAGGATAGACCAAACCTTTTACCAGAGTGATTTCAACTCAGTGTGGTTAGACAGATATATCATTATGCGTGATTAAATATTTAAAATGAAAATATCAATAGTTCCTAATTAAACCCTCTGGCTAGAATATGAGACATTCCACAACAGAAAGTTCTTGGATTAGGGGAGGCGGATATGAGAAAAGGACATAAATGCCATACAAATTGCAGATCATTGGCGTAGAGAGAACAGCCAAAGAGCAAGGAAAACATATTAAAAAAAAAAAAAAAAGGAAAATGGTGATGATGGGCGTGGGCAGCATCGACAAAGGGCAAGTGTGTCTTACAGTTGAATAAAATTTTTTCAGGAAAAAAATAAGCAAAATTTTTTTAGAGCACAGTGTACGTGAGGCATTTAGGGATCACGGAGGTTTTCCACAGCAGGTGTATGATCTTGAACAAGTTCTTGAGACTCTAAACTTCATTTCCAGGTCTGCTTAGTGAGCATGTCACCTCCCACCTACCTCCTGGGGGTCACCCAGGATCCAGTGAGATAAGAGGTGAAAGCACTTAGCACGATGAGGACGTTGGGCCGGGCTCAGTGAATGTTGTGTCCTGATCACTGGAGGACTGAAAAGCAGTTTCTGGGCAACCTCCCACCAGGAGTGTTGCCGGAAGCATTCACCCCTCACCCCATCCTGCATCAGGCAGGACAAAATGAGCTGAGTCAATGAAATCCACCTGTGAGAGCAAAATAAAAGCCCTAATGGAACCACAGTCAAAAATAATGAGCCAGGGGCTTCCCTGGTGGCGTAGTGGTTGCGAGTCCGCCTGCCGACGCAGGGGACGCAGGTTCGTGCCCCGGTTCGGGAAGATCCCACATACCGCGGAGCGGCTGGGCCCGTGAGCCATGGCCGCTGGGCCTGCGCGTCCGGAGCCCGTGCTCCGCAGCGGGAGAGGCCACAACAGTGAGAGGCCCGCGTACCGCAAAAAATAAATAAATAAATAAAATAAAATATGTTAAAAACAAAACAACAAAGCTTGTGAACTAGAAATTTTGCTTATAGGAATTTCTTTAAGGAAATCATAATGTACGTGTGCAAAATACTGTTACATAACAGTACTTTAAGTACTATTAAAACTGAAATGTCCAGTGATAAAATATTGGTTAAAAGTTATGATATATACATAGAATAGAATCCTATGTCTTTACTGGACTATAAATTGAAGGAGTAAATTATTAATTTGAAATTATATTGACCTGAAAATTATCAAGCAGTATTTTTAAGGGAAAAAGCAATTTGACAAAATCTGTATTATGAACTCATTGTCAGAATGAATCAATGAACATTATTATCATTAAATTAAAATATTAACGATTATCTCTGCATGGTGGGCTTTTGGGAGTTTTTCATGTCTTTCTGCTTATCCATGGTTCCTGTATTTTGTAAAATGAGCAAGCATTTTATCATAAGGAGAAAACAGCATGCTGCCTTGCTTTGCTTGATAGAGCAAGGAAGAGACCCAATATGGACCCTTAACATCTTTAATTCTATTTTTTTGTTCCATTCCTGCCAATAAGTGCAACCAAGAGAAGAAACACACGAACAAACAAGCACTGACTTCTTAACCATTTCCAGTTTCCCCTAGTTGTCCTCATGGGATTTTTTTTTTGGGGGGGGGGCACTAATATTGGTGTCTTTTGCAGCTTTTACTGCTAGAGTATCCATGACCCTGATTTGGGACAGGACAACGTCTGGAGGATCTTGGAGCACTTTTTGAGGAAGGGATCGTCCAGTCAGTCAACGCTGATAGACCTTTCAGCACAAGTTTCCATAAATCCTCAGTCCTTCGTCATGGACAAATTAAGTCACAGCTAAATACGAGCATTGGGAGCCAATGAGATTTTCCTCTGGTAAAAGGGTCTTGATTTTTTGGCCTAGTGGAGTGGAAAGTCCTAAGTTTAGTAACTAAGGAAGCCACTGTGGTCATGGGGGTGGGGGCAGGTGCTTAGAAGTCCAGCAGGCATTCATGATGTGTGTCCCAGGGAAGTGATAAAGAACCCCCTTCTCTCAGAGGAGCTCCTGCTTCCATGGCAACAGCAAAGCATCCAGAACTTAACCAAGAGGGGGATGGTCAGCTATTAACAACCTGTATTATTTCAAGTGCCTATTCTTCAAAAATGAGGCTCACAGTCAGGCACAGTTGTCGTCATTTTTGTTGTTATTAGTACTATTGTTATTATTTTAAATCTAAAATGTGGTGGGCTTTTGAGCGGCCAATCAAGTACATCACTGTGAGATTTTTCTCAGGTACTCAGCGTTACACATCAGAGAGTTGATGACGTTGAACTGTTGAACTACATGTGACGCCCTACAGGTCCAATCCTGCTATGTGACTTTGCAACAAATAATATGTATGTAGAGCAGAACGACAGCATTCCAACTATTTTTTCCAATCTACAGACAAAACATCAAAGCACTGATTACAGCACAGTACAAAATGCAAACGTTATAAACTCTGATGTGGTAGAAATATTTTCACAGCAGAGTTTGGAGTTGGAAAGAACGAGAAGAAAATATTAGAAGGACATTAACTTATTCCTCTTACTTAGTGGGGAAATTGATGTACTCTCTTAAGTAGATCAAAGAAGAAATGAAGACTTACATAGTGATAAATATAACCAATAAAACACTAAAAAATAATAAGGCAATGAAAAAACAGGTAGGAGCGAGTTAGGCAGTAGCAGCACAATTTCTTCATCTTTCATTGAGAAGGATCTTTAAATGCTATATAAAATTAGTCATAAAGAAACAGAGGTACACACATGCTATACAGAGTTATTATATTATCAGAAGAAAACAGAGGTACACACATGCTATACAGAGTTATTATATTCTCAGAAGAAAACAGAGGTACACACATGCTATACAGAGTTATTATATTCTCAGAAGAACAACAAAACAAAAATTAAAGATGAGACTGGAGTTAAGAAGGAGTAGTAACTTTTGTTTCTATTTAATACTCAATACCAGCCATAAAAAGAAACAAAATTGAGTTATTTGCAGTGAGATGGATGGATCTAGAGACTGTCATACAGAGTAAGGTAAGTCAGAAAGAGAAAAACAAATACCGTATGCTAACATACATGTGGAATCTAAAAAAAAAGGTTCTGAAGAACCTAGGGGCAGGACAGGAATAAAGACGCAGACGTAGAGAATGGACTTGAGGACACGGGGAGGGGGAAGGGTAAGCTGGGACGAAGTGAGAGAGTGGCATGGACATATATACACTACCAAATGTAAAATAGGTAGCTAGTGGGAAGCGGCCGCATAGCACAGGGAGATCAGCTCTGTGACCACCTAGAGGGGTGGGATAGGGTGGGAGGGAAGGAGACACAAGAGGAAGGAGATATGGGGATATATGTATACGTATAGCTGATTCACTCTGTTGTACAGCAGAAACTAACACACCATTGTAAAGCAATTATACTCCAATAAAGATGTTAAAAAAAAATACTGCAATACCTACGTGAATGTGTAAATCATACTATTATATTGGTTTTATAATTCATGTGCAATTTTATGAAGTTATATATACACATATATTTAATTTTAATATATTTTAAAATTATTTAATGTAATTTTAATATAATCTATTTAATATACATATTTAATTTTATAGCTATAAAGAATGGTCTAGAACCAGCATGGAAACAAAGAGGGCAGGGGCCGATGTCCTACACTTAAGCTGTGTGAGGTTCAGAAGTGAAAACGGTGCATCTTTAAA
>NW_006796769.1:1049447-1056342 GCF_000442215.2 Lipotes vexillifer | reverse complement strand
AGCAGGAGTTCCCTGTGTCTCAGAGAACACCCAGGCTCCATTCGAGGCAAGGAGAGAAGGAACGTTCAGGAAGGAGGTGGAGTATTTGAGATGAGGTTGACTCCCACGGTCGGTGTGGAATTGTTGGGAGACACAGACGGAGGCGGTGTAGAGACGAGAACCTGCTGGATGACGGGCAGCGCGGAGGTCGGCACTTCCGCGGGACACCCAGGTCTCCGATGGAATGAGAATAATCAAGATGTCGGTGATGATGTCTGACTTTACCCGATTTTTTTTTTTTTTTTAATTTCTGTGTGTATATGTGTCAATATTGTCCTGAGGTGAGGCGTGAGGTTCCACTCTGATACTCTGTTGCAGCAAATCCTCCCCTTTCCCCCTGGACCATGTCCTTCCATCTGCCCTCCAGCCCCAAAGGCCAGCCCAGTACCCCCCAGCGCCACACAAGTCCCTGTGTCCCCACAGTGGAGATGGAGGGTGGAAGCCGTGGAAATAATTCTCCTGATCTTTAGTTCATGCAGTTTTGCCCTCAGCTGCCTCAGAGGAGAGCTGTGAACTCGAGGAAAGGTAAGGACCTAAATGCAAATGTTAATTTTAACAAGGGAGGGAAGTCACTTTTGTTCCAGTGGTTAAATAGGAAAGGTCTCCTGAGTAGCCTCCTCGGCAGCCTCATTCTCCTCTCTCCGTCCTCCCCTCTCTCCTTGCCCCCCTTTCCCTCCCAAATACAAACGTGTGTGTGTGTGCATGTGTTGTATATGTATAAACCATCTAGGTGTATGTGTGTATATCTACCTATCTATGTACTCACTTATGTAGCTATAAGAACTTCATTTAATGATTACATCTAGTATTTCACCTTGAGGAACATGTGTTTACCTTCACGCTGGTCGGGTCCCGTGGTTTGAACTGCTGGGTTTATGAGTCCTGCCTTGACTGCTGGCTGCACTGTTGGCATGACTCCCGATTCAGTCCTCTCCACATCTTGATTCCCTCTTTTTGCTCATTCCTTCCTTGAAACCTCTTTTGACCTAAAATGGTGGCTTTACCACTCAAGAGCCCTCAGACGTGGCTCATACTTTTGCTCGACTTCTGCTCATCATTTCTTTTTCTCTAGGAAAACTATACCCAAAAAGCCCACCCACATGGACCAGCATTGTTACTTATGGGACTCCACCAGACAGCCGAGCACGTATTCCTGTCCAACGGTGAGGGACTCTCTGGGGCCCAGAATGTCTTTTTTTTTTTTTTTTAATTATCATTAAGTAATTAATTTATTTCTGGCTGTGTTGGGTCTTCGTTTCTGTGCGAGGGCTTTCTCTAGTTGCGGCAAGCAGGGGCCACTCTTCATCACGGTGCGCAGGCCTCTCACTGCTGTGGCCTCTCTTGTTGCAGAGCACAGGCTCCAGACGCGCAGGCTCAGTAGTTGTGGCTCACAGGCCTAGTTGCTCCGCGGCATGTGGGATCTTCCCAGACCAGGGCTCGAACCCGTGTCCCCTGCATCGGCAGGCAGATTCTCAGTCACTGCGCCACCAGGGAAGCCCCAGAATGTCTCTCTTTAGTAGACTGGCTCTGAGCAAATGCTGTGAAAGGAAAACCCATCCTCAGGAAGCGGCCTCGCTGGGGGATTCGGCGGCGTGGAAGAGCATCGTGTGTGGACAAGTGGTCCACAGGGTGTGAAGGCTGGGCTTGCAGGGATGGGGATCCAGGTAGGTACATGCAGGCCTGTCCTAATCAGCCTCTCATCAGGGATTGTTAACTGAACAGAACTCCATTGCAGGGTGGTAATTGCAGAGGCGAAACCCAACGTGTGGGGAAAGTAAGGGTTAGTTATTTCACTGAAAAGTTTCAAGCTCTTTGGTGTCCCCAACAGCCACGTCTGCCCATTCCCACAGAAACCTGGTTTTGGACTTGCCCTCCGGTGGAATTTTCCAGTATCGCCCCGACTTCAGGAATATCTCGTCAACTATTTTTCAAAAGTACCCAAGGAAATGAATAATCTAGTTTATTTTTAGTTCATATATGTATGTGTGTGTGTATAAATATGTGTTTGTACGTAATTACATAGGTGTATGTGTGCATGATGTATGTAGATATGTATAAATGTATCTAAAAATACTTTTTAAAAGATTTAGCTGGCTACAAAACACAGGTGGGACTTCACAAAGGGACTGGATTGAAATCTACACAAATCAATGTTTAAAATAAATAATAAGTGCTGAGTCATCAACAAAAGGGCTTTACAGAGTAGAAGGACTGGGCCCAGAATATTCTAGGAGCAGCACATCACCACAGACACAGAAGTCCCTGCTAAGTCACCCTGATGCTGCAAGAGATTCTCTTTCCCACAACTCCGTGGATATCTGGGCACTTTTCTCCCTAATGGTTAAGAGTTTCAAGTCACATTCTCCAGAGTGTATTGCTTGGGTCCTTTTTATTTTGTGATCACTGAACCTTGCTATAAAACTGTACTGCGTGAGTGTAAAGTTTGTGAGCCCCGGTAATATATTTTTCACTTTGAGTCCGCAGGATACCATGGCTGTGCTGGAATACTACATGGGCATCTGAAAAGAAGGGCCAAAACGGATGCTATGGTCTTCAATTAAATTACCTCTCCATCTCTTTCTGGGATACCTCGTTGCACTAAGGAATCAACAGTCAAATGAACTCAATCTCTCAGAACACATGCAGGGAAATTCAATACACCAACTCTCAGGGAGACAGTTTCTACCATTTAAATAATGCAACAGAGGGAGCTGGAGAAAGAAGTTATAAAACATGGGCAGAATACATGCCTCTATTTCTTTATTGGATGGAGACTTTCTCTTTGCTAATTAATTATTCCTTTATGCATGACTATTTTTTCACACCCTAGCAAAAATTAAAGCAGAAGAGGCTTCAAGACTCGAAAATTAAATGGCCACTGTGTGTATGTTCCTAATTATCAAGCCACGTCTCTGAGCCTCACTTTGATCTCCATTAAAATTGGAAGGTTCGTCTAGATGACCTCTAAGATCACTTTCAATCTACAGATTCTGTTAATCGATGACATTACTGTCAGCACCCTATACGTACCACCTCTTTCTCTCTCTTCTCTCTCTCGATATATATCCTACCCTATTTCACATGCGTGCGTGCGCACACACACACACACACACACACGTACTACACACACAATTTAAAGCCCTAGAAACCAATTTCTCAGAATATCATGCCCTTTCATCTTCTAGAACTGTAGAGTTTGGGGATAATATTCTTTTTCATCAATACTGATATTGGCAAAATCCATTGGCTGATGGGAATTTTCAGCCAGAGGAAATGTACAGCTATTTCTCTGGAAAGAGAATGGCATTATCTGATTTTGTCTTCTTGAAAATCTTCCAACTCAGTCCCGAGCCTATTACCAGGAGGAAAGGTGATTTAGGAAGACTGGGGGTGGGAGTGAGATTTTATCTTTCTTATGATTTCACTTCATGCTGTCTGGATAGCCATCATCTTTTACTTTACTCTTAAAATCCTCAGACTTCATGTGCTTTTCATTTAGGAATTAATATTTAGGGAGATATTTAGGTACAAGATAATTTTCATATTAAAAGACAAAAATATCTTTTTTTTTTTTTTCCCACACAGCTGGCTGACTCTTTGCTACTTGGGGAAAGTTGATGGCATATTTCCTCCCTAAACCATAAGAAAAAGAAGGATTTTCTAAGAGAAGCACTGCATATATTTGGGACAGTCAGAAATTCTTTAGCCCCCAATACCCTCATCTCTCGAATGAAGGGTTTGCATTAAGATCTCTTTATGTGCTAACATTGTAAGAAAACCAAGCATTTTATTCAGTCCATCAGCAGACTTCAGCCTAAAGTCAAAACCCCAGAGTCCCAAGAGTGAGGAGCCACCAGGTGTACAAATGACAAGGATGCATTAGATGCCTGAGTCTGCAGAAAAGACAGGGGTCTTCAGTTTTTGCATTTGACTTACAATGAGTAACTGAGGCACAGCAAAGGATGCTGACTCTTTTAAGACCTCACAGGTAAGTCTATATCCTAGTTTTCACACATCGACTCTGCTGATCTTTATCTATTATTTTACCCTTTCAGGAAAAGAAGGAACTGGTCAGAAAGACTTCAAATTAAGGCAGCCAAACAGCTATCTCTCCTGGTGGAACTAACCAGATCACCCTGGATTAACTGTCTCCAGGTTAAAACAAACAAGATGTGACCCGTGATGAGATTGCTCCATTAACTACAAAGCAATTCATTGAAAATAATAATAGTAATAATAATAAACCATTTTACTAAGGTATGATTGACATACAAAGAACTGCACATACTGAATGTATGTAACTTGACACTTTAGGGATAAGTACACACTATGAAACGATCGCCACCATCTCTGCTGTAAACATCCATCCCCTGCAAACATTTCCTCCTGCCCTCTTCGTTTATAATTACTTTTTGTGATAAGAACACTCACCATAAGAGCTACCCTCTTAGCACATTTTTAAGTGTACAATACAGTGTTATTAACTTTCAGCTCTATGCTGGCCAGCAGAGCTCTGGGACTTGAGCTACTGTGTAAACAAAAATGCCATGTGCATTTTTAGAGTTTTTCAAAGTCTTCCTTGTTTCTGAAGAGTCCACCTGAGTCTGGAACTGCACCATCTCCTCTGTCGCATCTTGCCATGCTTTCCAAATGGTGACCGTCTGACTGAGCCCTGGGCCTCAAGACCCTCACGCCCCACATGCCTAGCCTGGAGTTCTGGGTGTAGATGAAAGGGCCCACCATCGGATGGCATGTGGTATCCTCAGAGGCACCCACGGCATCAGAAGATACAACAGAGGAGTCTGGGAGAAACTTGCTGCCCTGGGGGGTGGAGGTGCAGCCAATGGGAGAGGTGAGGTGAGAAGAAACCAAGTGCACAGATGAGCCTTCTTTCTCCCCTCTGTGTACCCCTCTGAGCTGAGTGTGATTTTCCCACTTGCACACATTCACAATCCCACACTCCAAGAAACACACCTGCCCACAAACCCACTGCCTCTCTCCCAGCTCTTGGTGAAGTGGCAGCCAGTGCAGGAACAAGAGGACCATGCTTCCCGTGTTTCCTTCTCTCATACTTTCCCTTCATCCATACCCTTAACCTTGAAACTCCCAAGTAAACTGAGAACAGATTGAGATTCTCCTTGGGCTCTGCTTCATGGGAGACCCAGGCTAAGACAATTGGTGCCAGAATGCTTCTAAAAAGCAGGCCCTTGAGATGGAACTCTGCAGTAGGATTGCTCATCTACCCAAAAGCAGCTGGAGCCCCTTATGGATGTATGTGTCTTAGATTGGGAGGCTATAGTAAGTACCATGTACTGGGTGGCTTAAACAACAAACTTATTTCTCATGGCTCTAGAGGCTGGAAGTCTGACATCAGGGTGAGGGTGCCACCATGGTTGGGTTCTTGGTGAGAGCCTTCTTTCTGGGTATGTCCTCACATGCCTTTCCTTGTGCATGCATGGAGAGAGAAAGACAGACAGATAGACAGAGAGACAGAGACAGAGACAGACAGAGAGACAGAGAGAGGCCGAGAGGGGCAAAGAGAGAGAGAGGTCCTTCTGTCTCTTCCTTTTCTTATAGGCGCACTAATCCCATCAAGGGACTCCATCCACATGACCTCATTTAAACCCATTTATCTCCCAAAGGTCCCACCTCCAAATACCATCACATTGGGGATCAGGGCTTCAACACATGAATGTGAAGGGACACAAACATTCAGTCCATAGCATTCAACAAGACGGTAATAACTTCTGGTAAGCAGTGGCATCAACTCTGCTTCAGCTTCACCAGGGGTTAGCTGAGATGCAGTGTGCGTGGAGGCCAAGTCCACGTGAGAGCAAGTCCTCATGGAACTCCATCAACATGAGAGCAACGAGAAGTGTTACAACTGTGGAGCATGGTGGCTGCCTCTGAGGGCACTAGAGAAATTGCAAAACGGGAATGGTAGGTGCCGGAGAGGCAATGTCCCACATACACAGGCTGCAGAAGTTTGGTTTCTGGGGCAACTTTAAAGGAGGACCTTATCCCTCCTATTGCCAGATAACCTGCCCTCTAGAAGATCTTGACTAAGATACTGTGTCTCATTAAATTACGACAAATCAATGGAAACACCATGACTGGTGTCAATACAAGGCAGGGAGTCAAGAAGATAAGGGCTTGTGGTGTCTAGAAAAGGAATGCTCCTTGAAGTTTCAGACTGTGAGCTTTGGAAAATACTTTGGAATTCACCAAGATCTGTTTCCACATTTCAGAGATGGGAAAGTTAAAGCTCAGAGCAATCTCTTGACTTTCCCAGGGTTATAGTACTTACACAACAGTACAACTGAGACGAGAACCCATGTCTTTGGAGTCTTAAGTCAGAACGCTTCTCACTACCAGACTGTGTACAGCAAGGATTGGCTAAGTACCCCACTACTCAAAACAGGGTAGTTTCCACAAACTCTTCATTTGTCCCCAAAGAAGATATGAATATCATGTCAGGCCACAATGTTAATGAAGATGCTTTAGCCATAACTGGGATTTCGGCATGGACCTAACCATGAGGCATGACAACAATTATAATTATCTTATTCTTGTTACCAATGTAATTTCCATGCACAGAATTACACATTTTACAGAGTTCACTCACCCACTAATTCCAACTTTGCATATAGAAGCACATTTATCTTTATGGTACATAAGTCAGTATTGCATCTGTCAATTCCCCAGCGCCTGTTCATTTCTTGCTAAGTGATCAAAATTGAATTTCTGGAGCTATAAGGTTGAGTATCCCAGACCCTAGACCATTTTGAGTAATTCCTAAAGGCCAGCTTAATTTTTGCACAGTATGATAGCCTCTGTGCTCAAGATTACTGTAGGG
>NW_006796769.1:1006237-1049408 GCF_000442215.2 Lipotes vexillifer | reverse complement strand
CTCTGTCCTCAAGATTCCTGTAGGGAAATTACTATTTCAAAGCACCCAAGAGTACCCTAGTGGGTGAAAAAAAAAATGAATGAAATATTCACAAGTGCCTAACATTCTCCCAGAGAGTTATGTTCACAGAGCAGGAATCTGAGTCATTATGACGCTCTGTGACCTTACGTAACATGCATGGACCTCAGCTCCCCCATCCTAAAATGAGGGCTTGGAACAGATGGTCTCTGAGGACTGCTTAAACTCTAACATTCTATGATTCATTATGATTTCTTCCTTTTAATGTATTTTTCCCTCTCTTGTTTCATTAAAGTTCCATCTCCCAAACTCTCTGCCGTCTGTTTACAGATCTATTTTGAAGATCACAATACCTTGTTCTTCTCTCAAGAAATACTGAAAAATTTAATTAACTTTGATGAAATATTTTGATATGACCTGCTGTAGGAAATTAGGCAGTTTGCACCACCCTTGCTTTACAGGTGTGTCAGGGTGTGGCGTGTGGGGATTTGGCACAAGCTGCTTCCCACTTTTATGGGCGTGATGCAGCTTCTCAAAATGTGGGGCTCTCAAACTTTTCTCTTTGCTCTCAGCTGTTACATTATGCATGAGAACATTATATTAATAGGAGCAATTTAATAAGTCTAACAAAAACAAAAGAAAATGTACCTAATCCTAAGAATACTTGCTCTATTTTCAGCTCTATTTTTCATGTGTTGAAATGCTTCTGTGTGTTTTGGGTTTATATAAAATAGCCTGATTGCCCTCTTAATGCACTCTTAAAAACCTTATTTATGTACTGTTCTTAGAAAAGAGGAAGACAAGAAACAGGAGCCCATAATTAAAGAATAAGAGAAAAGCAAAAAGAGCAAAAGGCAAAGAGAATTAAATGCAGTGATTCACCCAACAGCACTGAACTCTATATTCTAGCAAAAATAAAAATAAAATAAATAAAAAAGGATATACATACTATATAGGTAACAAAAGCATCAAAACAGTAAAAAAAAAAAAAAAAAAAACCCTTCTATTACAGTTAGACTCCCGTGCAGATATAAAGTCGTCACGAGCATCTCATAATATTTTTGTTCAAAGTAGATATCAGAAAGGGATGTCCACAAGGAAATTTGGCAAATCTAAGTCTGGAACTTCCCACCTTCCTCTCGGTGCCCTTTCAAATCCCAACTTCTAGATGGCTTGTGCCTCTCTTTCACCTTCTGGTTAACAACATTTGCCTACTCATCCTGAAGTAATTTCTTCCCATTTTCCCTCTTGAGAATGTTCAGTAATCTAAAACTGCCTCTCATTTTCTGCTCCAATAGACCCCATATTCCTTGAGGGCATTAATGATGTCTCCTAGGTCTGAATAACTGATCATCACATGCAATGACAGGAGAAGCATGATTGGGACAATGGTATCCTGATGACTGGGAAAGTTTCTATTGGGAAAGGAAGGGATGCTTAGGTGGCGTTAACCTCCCCGCCTGGCACGATAGAAAAAGAATGGGCTCAGCCTCTTGGCAACCTAATTCTGAAATGATGTCAATCCCTGATTTAGACTGATCTTGTTAGAGTTTCCATGTTTCCACTTCAAAGGGTTTATTATGGGAGCTTGCTATAGTCAACCAATCCTCTGATTAACTCCGGGTTTGATCAAACTTGATCTGCCAGTTCTCAGCTGGAGCCTTCAGGTAAGAGACCCATGACTTTCAGTTTCTTGGTTGATCCCATGGTCTTTATTACCCTGACTGTGTATTAACTTCAGAGAGCAGAACCAGCCACGGGATTGTAGGTAAAGGGAGGCGGATTGGATTTTAATTTATGGAAAACAAATACTGAGGCTGACGAGCAAGAGAAAGCCTGATTCCTGCCAATGTGAACTTGTGATCAGAGGAAATACTCTGAGAGACCCAGAAACGTAAGAGATGGACCTTTCTGTCCTATTTTAAGGTGATTTCCTGACAGACGCCAGAAAACAAAGAAACACGTTCCTCTTTCCACACTTGCAGGCTCTTCTCGTGTGCTCTGAACAATACAGGATCCCCTTCTTTTGCATCCATTTTTTCATTCACAGATTGGGGGACCCAATCACATTACTGCTGTCAAGAGCCCAAGAAATGGAAGAGAGTGCAGGGCCACCCCCAGCTTATTTCCTCCAGCCCTGTTCTCCTGTATTTACCCAGGATTCTCTCCATATTTGCTTCCTAACCCTCTGATTACTCCACATTACCATATCTTAAATGCAGATGTGTCTCAAAGTTCCATCCTCGGTCCTAGTCTTTGCCTGTTTTCTACTCTCTCTGGATGGTCACTCCATTGCCACACTGAAGGTCTGATACTGACTCCCAAGCTGACCTCTGTTACTCTAGATCAGAAACTCAGCCTCAGATCTGCAAAGCTGCCTGGTTATCTTCCTCTCAAGCTTGTTTTAGGAGGTTGAAAGCACCTCCCAGGTTAGAAAACTCTGAGTCATCTTTCCCCACCCATTCCTCACCACCCACCTTCAATCTGTCAATAGCTGCTGTGACCCCAAGGAGATACTCTCTCACTTCTATCTCGGTCTTTCCATACCTTTCACCCCTTTTAAACACAGGTGACTTCCAAGCTCCAGAATCCTCAAAACAGACATCTAGCAATAAACACGGCTGCAGACAACAGGACTTGGTGTCCCTTCAAAGACTTTATACTGGAAGCCCTATTGTGATCCATTGGGCTGTAAATCATTCATGAGGTTCATAAAATCATGCAGTTTTATTACTGGAGCTTGATAATATACATGTAATATGTGAGAAGGCTATTTCCCTTCTTTTTCTTGTTTTTATTTCCCTGGATTTTGTTATTTTTATTTTTTACATTTTCTTCTGTATGATACGGATACTCACTGAATATACATTTGAAATATCTTGCTATGTTTATCAGGACTCCAGTGCATTTATAATTGAACTGAGGCAGAACTGCCGTCTATTCTGGATGCATCATAAAATGCAAGTCAATTAAGGAAAGATGATTATTAAGAAATAGTATATTTGGAGGCAACTAATTCGACATAGAAATACAACTTGTTTTATTATCTCACATTTTGCGTCAAGATAAACTAAAAAATGCATCAAAGTTTAAGAGTCGGTATTAAACAAAAGACTTAGAATGGTAGAATGTATGTGTAATCCTGGAAAAATGTAGACCGTTCCAACCACTAAGGAGTGTATGAAAACAAAACAAACAAACAAACACTGTGAGAAAAGTGAAAAGGCAAACAATCTATTAGGAAATAAAACATTTGCAACTCATATGACCTTTAAGGGTTTCTATAACTAACTTATAATTAACACCTTTAAATTTATAAGTAAAAGACCATTGACTCAATCAAAGACAGGCAAAAGTAGTGAACAGTGAGTTTACAGAAAACAAACACAAAAGAATCTCAACATACAAAAAGGATGCTCAAATCCACTCTTAATAAGAAAAGTGATTGTTAAACTTCTCCAAGCTTCCTTTATTTCACCGATAAGACTATCAAAATTTGAAAGATGGATCGCTCATTGTTGGTAAAGCTATTAAAAAAAGAAGTACCATGCAGAATATAAATGAACGCAATTCCTACGGGTGACAATCCTTGATGACTATCAAAATTAGAAATTCAATACCTTTTGAACTCAACAATCCTAGTTCTTGCAATTTATTCTGATGGCTTTACATTGCTTGTAAAAGATTGAAACCTCTAAAATAGCAGTAGGAAGCCAGTAAAATAAACTACAGTAATTCCAAAGCATTTAGCTTTTAAAAACTACAGAAAAGCTCTAAAATGTATATTTTTAGGGAAAAAAAAGCAAAATAGGAAAAGTGTAAAGTGCTACCTTTTGTGTAAAAGGGCAGAGATAATAACGTACATTTACATTTGCATAAAGAGCCTTCAGGAGGACACACATAAAAACAAATAAAAGTGGTTACCTGTGGATGTTGAAGGTGGGGGGTGAGCTGAGCAGATGGGAAAAATATACAGTGTGCTTTTTTGAGCAATGTAATTAGTAATTTACTAATTTACTATTTAGTAATTCTACAAAAGCATTTTTCAAAGTCTCCTCATTCCTACAGGATAAAGCCCCAACTTCTACACTAAATACTCAACCTAACTCCAATATTCCTTCCCAGCATCATCTCCTACCACCCAGCCTCACTGAACTGCATGTTAACCCCATGACATGCTCTGTACATTTTTCCCGTGTTATTATTTAACCATCATTTTTATTTTGAAATGCCCTTCTATCCCTCCTAACAGGTTAATGAAACCTATTTATCCCCCAAAACCATCTCCTCTTCTTTGATCCTCCCCCATTAAAGAATCTGCCTCCTTGGGACTTCCCTGGTGGCACAGTGGTTAAGAATCCGCCTGCCAATGCAGGGGAGAGGGGTTCCATCCCTGGTCCGGGAAGATCCCACATGCTGCGGAGCAACTAAGCCCGTGCGCCACAACTACCGAGCCTGCACCCTAGAGCCCGCGAGCCACAACTACTAAGCCTGCGCTCTAGAGCCTGTGAGCCACAACTAATGAGCCCGTGAGCCAAACTACAGAAGCCCACGTGCCCCAACTACTGAAGCCCACGCACCTAGATACAGCCTGTGCTCGTAACAAGAGAAGCCACCGCAATGAGAAGACTGCGCACTGCAACAAAGAGTAGCCCCCGCTCGCTGCAACTAGAGAAAGCTCACGCGCAGCAACAAAGACCCAACACGGCGAAAAATAAATAAATTAATTAAAAAAAAAAAAAAAGAAGAAGAATCTGCCTCCTCTTTGGTACCCACCTAACATCTGCAGCATTTTACTTGTTGGATTTGTAACACTATGCCCTGTATTATAATCCTACTGTTCCATTTTCATTATTTAAAACAGGCATTTTTTACTATCAAAATGTTGATAACAAATCAATGAAGAATATGCAAATGGTAGCAAACTCATATTATATAAGGAGATAATACTTTTACAGGACAGTTAATGATCAAAATACAATGATATGGAGGATAGCTGAGCAGTGCAGAATCACTTACAGGGATATAACACTCTGATCCCATGGTTTTAAAACTATCTTTTAGAGCTTAAGCACTATAGCTAAGCGTTTCTCTAGCTTCAAAGAATTTTTAGACTTGAAAATGTGCACCCACGTATTTCTTTCACATTTTTATCACTTCTGTTGTCATTCTGATTTATTAACCTTTACAGTCCCTTTTTTCACCTAGAAACACTGGGATGGTTTCCATAGAAAGCAAAAGGTGCTTCCGAGGTCAAGAAGAAAACATGCCATCCTTGCTTCTCAAGATGACACAGGCCAGTGTTCCAGGGTTACATATTTCTCTAGCAGCTGGCAACGTTTGATAGCATTACAAATTCACAGATCCTTCTTGTGTTTTACTTTTTTGTTGTGTCCTAATTACCTTAATTAAAGACCCCAGGTCCCTGGAATAATCGCTTGGGCTCATTGATTAAAACGCTTAGAAAATTATATTTTGTCCTCCCTGGCACTTCTTTTGCCTACTTCTCTATTTCCCCACCCAACCCAATTTAAAATTCTTTAAGATTGTTTATCTCTTACACTCATGCAATTTAATCATCCCTGTTAATTAAACTTTTGTACATTCCCCAAACCAACTCCAAAACGCTGTGCCAAATACCAAATCTTTACCCTTGCCTTTGAACTCCAGGAGCCAGGGGTGCCTGTTCTAGTATTTTTTCATCTTTTCCTTCTCTTCTATTATTCATTTAACCAAGCACCGAGGTGTCTTCAGCCTAAAAAATATTTGACAATCCATACTGCACATCACCACTGAAGACTTTCCAAGCTTGTCTTTTCAGCGATAACTGAAAAAGCTAGAACTAAAACAACCTTTATGAAAGAGACTTGTTCCAAGTTCCTATCCAAGTAATCATCTCAACTCTAGTCTTCACCATCTAATCCAAGGGCATCTGCAGCTGATTTTTCTTTCTGGGCCCATGGTGTGATTCCAATTCTCCAAAAACAAGGGATCTCTTCTTTCAGGGAATCACTTCAATAAAAGTGCCATAGAGATCACAAGACCCTTTAATAAATAATTTTCTAAAACACTCAGTGTCTTGTGTACATATATAGAGACTTCATACAATAAATATTAGTGATTATCATTATTTTTGTATTTGAACACTGATTTGTATCCTTTCTAATTTTCATAGTAGTTTTAATGAAAGATTTCAATTGGCAGAATCTACTGAAATGCAGTTTCTTCCTATCAAGAGAAAGAGTGCCTCCTACATGCAAATATCAAAATGATTTCTTCTAAATCATGAGCAGTTCCCTAACCCTACTTTGAGAAGCCCTGGAGCAGGTCTGTATGAGACAGGGCCTCCAGAGAAACAGAACCAACCATGCAGGCTGAGAAATCCCATGATCTGCTGTCTAAAACCTGGAGACTCAAGAAAGCCGGTGGTGTGGTTCTAAGGATCTGAGAGCTGGGGGGGCCGAAGGCAGGAGAATGTCTGTGTTCCCGCTCAACAGTCAGGCAGTGAGAGTGAGTTCATCTGTCTTCCGATTTGCTGTCCTGTTCAGACCCTCAAGGGATTGGATGCAGCCCACCCACCCTGGGGAGGGCCATGTGCTTTCCTGAGTCTACCAATTCAAATGCTGATCTCCCCATAGAATGGGAGAAAATATTTGCAAATGAAGTGACTGACAAGAGATGAATCTCGAAACTAGAAACGGATTAATCTCATGCAGCTCTATATCAAAAAAACAAACACCACCACCAAACAACCCAATCAAAAATGAAAAATGGGCAGAAGATCTAAATAGACATTTCTCCAAAGAAGACATACAAATGGCCAAAAAGTACACGAAAAGATGCTCAACATCACTAATTATCAAAGAAATGCAAATCAAAGCTACAATGAGGTATCACCCCACGCCAGTCAGGATGACCATGCCAACATCAAAAAGTCCACAAACAGTAAATGCTGGAGAGGGTGTGGAGAAAAGGGAACCCTCATACACTGTTGGTGGGAATGTAAATTGGTGTAGCCCCTATGGAGAACAGTATGGAGGTTCCTTAAAAAACTGAAAATAGAACTACCATATGATCCAGCAATCCCACTCCTGGGCATATATCTGGAGAAAACCATAATTTGAAAAGATACATGCACCCCAATGTTCACTGCAGCACTATTTACAATAGCCAAGACATGGAAGCAACCGAAATGTCCATCAACAGAAGAATGGATAAAGAAGATGTGTTATATATATACAATGGAATATTACTCAGCCATGAAGAAAATGAAATAATGCAGCAACATGGATGGACCTAGAGATTATCACACTTTTTTTGTGTGTGTGTGTGGAATTTCATTTATTTATTTTTGGCTGTGTCTGGTCTTCATTGCTACACACGGGGTTTCTCTACTTGTGGGGAATGGGGGCTACTCTTTGCTGCGGTGCGCGGGCTTCTCATTGCGGTGGCTTCTCTTGTTGTGGAGCACAGGTTCTAGGTGCGCGGGCTTCAGTAGTTGTGACACAGTGGGCTCTACAGCGCAGGCTCAGTAGTTGTGGCACACGGGCCCAGTTGCTCTGCGGCATGTGGGATCTTCCCAGTCCAGGGCTCGAACCCAGCTCCCCTGCATTGGCAGGTGGATTCTTAACCACTGTGCCACCAGGGAAGCCTGGTCTTTGTGGAACTTGACAAGCTTCAGTTCTGGAGGTCGGAGATCTGAGGTGGATCTCAGTGGGCTAAAATCAAGGCAGGGCTGCATTCCTTCTGGAGGCTCTTGGGGAGAATCTGTTTCCTTGGCTTTTCTCGCTTCTAGAAGCTGCCTGCATTCTTGGCTCAGGCCCGTTCATCTTCAGAGCCAGCAACAGCCAGTCACTTCTTTCTCACACCCCATCCCTCTGGCACTTACTCTTTTTTGTTGTTGTTGTTTTTTGTTTTTTGTTTATATACAACATGTTAGCAGTCAAGAATTTTAATTTGGCTGTAACAAAGGCAAGATTCTGTATTTAAAAAGAAGTAAGTGAAGTAAGTCAGACAGAGAAAGAAAAATATCATTATGATATCACTTATATGTGGAATCTAATTTAAAAAATGATACAAATGAACTTATTTACAAAACAGAAACAGACTTACAGATATTGAAAACAAACTTATGGTTACCAAAGGGAACATGTGTCTGTGGGGGGATAAATCATGAGCTTGGCATTAACATATACACACTACTATATATAAGACAGATAACCAACAAGGACCTGCTGCATAGCACAAGGAACTTAGTATTCTGTAATAACCTATATGAGAAAAGAATCTGAAAAATAATAGGTATAGTATATGTATAACTGAATCACTTTGCTGTACACCTGAAACTAACACAAAACTGTAAATCAACTATACTCCAATAAATTTTTTTTTTAATGCTGGAAGCAAATGACATCAAAGATTGAAAAAAATAATAATAAATAAATTAAATATCCAAAATAAAAAAACAAAGAAACACATGCCAATCTTTCACACACACCTCCACAAATAATGTTTAACCAGCTGCCTGGGCACCCCATGGACCAGTCAAGTTGACACATAAAATTAACCATCACAAAGTCTTATGTTATTCATTTCTGTATTTGCCCCAGAATCTGACCCATGACCACGCACAGCAGATGACCTATAAGAGTAGAAAAAATGATGGATGCATGGGTGTCAGTTAAATCATCACGTGCCATCTTTCTTCCATTGAGATGGTGAACCACTTTTACCATCACAATACAAGATTTTTTTCCAGAAAACAAACTACCATTTTAAATATCGCCCTTTATCAACTCTCCCAAACTGATTTTTCATTTTTAGGAAAAGAAAGCTTGAAATGCAGACAAACCTTAAAAACAATCTCTCAAATCTGAAAAAAAAACTTTAGAGAAGGATTTTTTTTTTTTTTGAGGGGTGGATGCCAGTGGTACCCTGGTAAGATACAGCAAAACGTGAGGGTATCCTATTTTTCGCCTGGTCAAGGGAGGTAGATTTTAATTTGCTGAAAGGAAATCCATGCCAAGTCAGTCTGAGTCAGTGCCATGCTGCTCCCCTCAGTATGCAGAGTGAGAGACTGGTACCTCTCCTGCAGCTCCATCACTGCAAGAAGAAATTTCAATTCCAACCTCGGCAGGAGCAGGGGAACGCAGCTGGAAGTTTCCATCTTAGTGGTCCGTACAAAAAAAAGCAAATTCCTTACAAAGGATTAGATTTCGATTTCTCATTAGAGATGGGCTCCGTCTGGATAATTCTACAGTGCAGAATGAAGGCCTCAGACAGTTTAACTCAGACATAGAAAAGCAGATTTTCTTCTCTTTAAAGAAAGCACCTCCTAAGATGTAGAAAGGATTTTTCTCCTTCCTGTTGTTAAATGTTTTCTACTTCCCATAAGCCTTTTTTCTCCCTTACCTCCATATCTGAGCTGATTTTTCACTGTGAGAAGAAAGACAAAAATGTTTCTCAAAGCCAACCAAGAGGCTTAGCACATACACAGCTTATTCAAACAGGTGTGCCTAACCTCGCAGTATAAGAACAACAGCGTTATGACTTATTGTCAGTGAACATCTCTGTGCCAACTGTCTCGAAAATAAGGATGTTCCCCTGCAGCCACTTTTGCCTTGTGAAGGAAGTTTCATCTGGTGTTTATCGTTACAGTAGGGCACTTGGTGGGTTTCATACTCAAAAAGGACAAAAAAATCACTGCCGGTTACAGGAAAGCACTGAATTGCTTAGTGCACTCAAGCTTTCTCACACGTGGGAGACATTTCTTCCTTTTTCCTTTTTTATTGGACAATCTTCAGAATTAAATGGGCCTATGGACAAACTGCTTTTACCCTAATCAATGGCTCACTTATGGGTCTACTGAGTAAACACGAGTACTTAGTAAAGAAATATTAAAGCCAGGGGTCTTCTTGAAGACCTCCACGTTCATAGGAGAAAACTGCTAGGCAAAGTTGGGAAACACACACACACACACACACACACACACACACACACAATATGGTTCATCCTTTTGACTTACAAATAATGACAGATTTTATTTTTCCCAGACGAGTCTCCTGGATGTTACCTTAGATAGCATCAACAATGTTTTAAAGGCTCTACAAAATCATTTTATTTTTCTTCTTGCTGAAGACAATTTCCATGGCTTGGTCACCACTGCACAACACTGTTCACTGAGAAAACTCAGATTGGGTCAGGGTGTTGGTTTTTTTTTTTTTCCATTGTATAATTTAAAACCTTTATTTCCCCCCACAAGTAGCAAACGGGTTCCATATGATTTCAACTGGAAGTTTTCTTCCTATAGTTGCCGGCGTTGGGTCAGTTTTAATGACTAATGTGTGCGCAATGGTTTGATGTGTCATCTACATGTGAATTACACGTCTAGACTACGTGACCGAGCAAACTCGTGACCAGCAGTTGGGAAAAGCAGAATGCAAAGGGCAACTCACAGGTGGGGTGAAGTCCGAGTCCAGTAAGGCGAGGGATGGACACCAGTTCCAAGCTGGTGCAATAGTGAGAGAGGAAGGGAAATTCAAATTCAGATGTTGGTGTGATGGCAGCTTCACATTTGAACAGACTGACAACAGACTCAGAGTTCATGATCACATTTGGGTGAAATCTAGCAGAGGCTGACTGCGAGGAGAGGTCTGGGATCCCAGGCAGTGAGAAATTCCTAAATCTGACTCAGTGGCGTCTGCTTGGAATAAGTCCCGGTGCATTTGGGCTGGCCCAGCTGCCTTAGGAGCTTGGTCCTCTGGAACTGGTCCTGCTAGCAGCAACCGTGTCAACTAGGCAGCCTTTCTTGAATGAATATGATAGTGTTTCAAACCTATATCCTCTCTATCTAGGAGAGATAATGTTCACTCACCCACAACAGTAACGTGTAATTAAGAAATACGTATACACAACCTGCTGAAAATCATCTCAATAGTTGGTGAGTAACTAAAACGGGAGCCACATAAATAAGGTTGATCGTTTAGTGTTTACGACACATTACACTTCAGGATCCGTCCAAAGCAATCATTACTCCATGAGTGAACTGCCATTTGCATTTTTTACTGTCCACCAAAGAGTACTTCTGAGAGCGTTCTGTGACAGTAATCTGCCAAAAACACTATTTGGCAGCCAAGAGCAAAGTGCCTGAGGTTTCCAAAAACTACCTTCTCTCTCTCAGAGAGCTCATTACATGATATTTGTGGACTCTTTGTTACAATATTCCACCTGATAATACCAGCAATTATTATCTCCAATATGCTGCAAGCGGCTCTTAAATAACACATTGCAAGAAATGGACCTGACAGTGTTTGTGAACTATATCAAAGCCTTACTCTCTTATTGATCCATATTTGAATGGGCAATTGTACCCCTTAGGTAAGGGTGGCCAGCCACCCATCAGAATGTGAACCATCAAATGATGCTTCAATGAAACAACTTGCAGAGAAAAACACATCACTCACCGATCCCCGCAGTATCTATTTAGCTTTCTCTGAGGCCCAGTTCAAGATGGGACTTAGGAAGTTTCCATTAGGAGGTTAATTTTATTTCACGTTTTCGCAAAGTAACCTTCCATAGGAAGCATCTGCTGTTGGTACAATGAAAGCCATCGGAAACATCCTTGTATTTGGAAGAGCGCATTGAGTTCCTTCACCTCACTGCTTTGTTTTTGCAGTTCCCCAAGCCAAATACTTCTCTCTGTGTTCTCAAAATTGGCAAATGTCTTTGTCTGCTCCTGTTGAGCTTTTCTAGAATCAGTGGACTAAGACATTAATAAAAATGGTGCTTCTGGAATCTTGGTGGTACAAGACTTGGAGATATTGACACTGCCTTCTGCTCTATCAAAATAACTTTTTTGTTAAGTGAGCTCTCTGAAAAGGGAATAGAGAAAACATTTCTCTAATGCACATAGTAGAACTCAGCGCAAAAAAAGAAGAATGTTATACTTAAAATTGCCTGTAAAATGGATGGTCGACTTTACCTTTACGGATGATGAAAATGAGAAGGTTGCAGTATAAGCTAATATCCAATTCATAAATTACAAAAAAGCCCATCTACAGCACATCGTCAGTTTCACAGTGAGTGAGTTTCATTGCTATAAAGTTCCAGTGATTCAATATGGAGCTACAAACTGACACAAACACAGAACCTCCATAAATGTCAGGGAAAAACCAGGATCATTGCCAGTATCTACCAGAATAACTGATCATATATGATTAGTCAATGAATAGTCAGCAAGATTCAATGTATTCGTTATTCAAATGGGTTAAATAATTCCGTCCTAAGAAGCTAGAAGGAAAAAGACATGCTCTACGGAAAAATGAAGAAACCAGGGGCATCTCCAACTGCACCTGCACACTTGATGGGAAATCTCATTGATTATGGGGCCACACACTTATTTGGCAGGTACGAGGAGGCCGTCTGTATTTCTCACTGGCATCATTTTCTCCTGGTAGAGATTCTTGTGATAAGCGTCTTGCTTATCTATCTTCCTTTAGACAGACAGAAGTTCATATCAACTTAGCATCTCAACTTTTATTCCTTCCTCTCATGTCTTTGCATTTGACTCATTGTACCTTGCCTCTTGCATGGACAACTATCGCCACTGAGTATCTTTTACCCCCTGTCCGTCTACAGGGCCTCAGATGCTGCAATTTTTATTTTGTTAACACACAGGACACGTGTCACATAGTAATGCTTAAAATGTAGCCATATTTTATGTTATAGATCCGGAGTCTAAGGTCTAGTGAAATTGATTTAAAGTCATGTAAAGACTTGGTGTTACACCTGGTACTCAAAATGATCTCATCTTTTCCAAATAATGTAACATATGACCACCTATATTCACGGTACTTTGCAATTTTCAAAGTATATTTAGATACACTGTCTCCTTTTACCTTCAATATAGACCAATACATAAGGAGAACAGGGCAGTCTTCTATTTTTAAATTTGAGGAAAACTGTCTCTCCAGAGAAAGGGGTGGGATGTGGTGGTTAGAAGTGTTTGCAAGCCTTGGCTGTGAGGTTACAGTTCCAACAAATGTATTTAGATCCCAGTTTTTCTGTTATGAGCATGTGACCTCAGGTAAGTTGCTTAAGTACTCTATGCTTCATTTTTCTTATCCAAGAAAAATAAGAACCTGAAAAATGAGACGGAACCACTCTATACATATTAGAGTGGCCAAAATCCACAACAGTGAGGACACTAAGCTGGTGAGGATGGAGCAATAGGAACTTCCTTTCATTGCTGGGCAAACCCATGATGGTACACTTACTTAGGAAGCCAGCTGGGCAGTTTCTTACGAAACTGAAGCATACTCTCAGGTGATCCAGAAATCACAATCCTTGGTATTTACCTAAAGGAGCTGAAAACTAATGCCCATACAAAAGCCTGCACATGCACATTAGAGCAGCTTAATCACAACTGTCAATATTTGGAAGCAACCATGATGTCCTTCAGTATGTGAATGGATAAATGAATGGTGGTCCATCCAGACAATGGACTAGTAATCAGCCCTAAAAAGAAATGGTCTATCAAGCTATGAAAAGACATGAAGGAATCTAAAATGTATAACCCAGGTGAAAAAAATCAATATGAGAAGGCTACATACTATATGATTCCAACAATATGGAATTCTGGAAAAGGCGAGACTATGAGGACAGTAAAAAGATCAGTGGCTGCCGGGGGTTAGAAGGGAGGGAGGGGTCAACAGCTCATGCACGGAAGCATTTTAGGACATTAAACCTACTATGTACGATACTATAATGATGGATACGTGTCATTATACAATCGTCTAAATCCATAGAATGTCCAACACTAAGAGGGAACCCTGACGTAAACTATGAACTTTGGGTGATGTGACGTGTCAGTGAGGCTCTTCAGTTGTAAGGATGGTCCCGTCTGCTGGGGATGCTGACGAGGCAGGAAGCTGTGTATGTGTGAGCACAGGGTGTATATGGGAAATCTCCGGGCCTTCCCCTCAAATCTGCTGTGAATCTAAAACAGCTCTAAAAAAAGTCTTTAAAAAATGAGATTAAAAACCTGCAGCAGAGGGTTATTATAAGGATTACATTAAATGAGGTATTTTATGACATGCACTTAACCCACTGTAAGCCCACCATAAACGGCAGCAGTTAGTTCTCAGTCTTACTCAGGCACAAAATCAGTTCATGACCTGTCACCTCTCTGAGGTCCTTTTACTCGCTTCTTGTCACAATGGGTAATTTCTCTGTAACATCTGCCCAATAAATTTCAGTTGTTCAATACGCATTTCTTGTGACTCTACTAGGGACTGTGATGTTTTGAAGGCAACAGAGAGGAAACACTCTGGAATAACACATATCCAACTTATCTTTACTGTGGGAATGAAGACACACAGGGGCCGGAAAATGCAGGCCAAGGGAGCGAAGAGCTGGTCCTGGGGTTTGGCTGAAGCAAAGGAAAATGCTATACACAACAAAAATAATGTTTCGATGCATACTGGTTGCAATTCACATTTTAAAAAGTAAAAATTTTGGTTTCGGACTAAAACACATTTGGGTCTAGATGAGCCTCCAAACGCTAATTTTAGAAAAACTATAAAATATATCCTGGTCAATAGGCATTTCCCTTATGTAGGATTAAACTGTGGAAGGGTCGCAGTATTATTGCTTAATTAATCCAAGTCACCTATTTTCTAGAGGCTCACGATGATGCTTAGCGGCAGTCCTAAATTTGTTCCCTAATACGGTTATGGGCCATCCTCACGTGGTCAGATAAGGGCAGTAAGGATAGTTACAAATGATTTATTTTAACTTTTCTTTAGGATTAACCCCCAAATATTCATAAATCAAATTACATTTTTAATTGAGGACAGTTTTCCCCAAACAAATCCAAAACCCAATAGGCTCCCGTGTACACCTGCTCAGCTGGCTGATATCATGCAGGTTGAGCGGTGCTCAATCTACAAGGCCAAATGTCAGGACCCAAAGTCACAGGATGGCCCTACAGATGGTTCCTGCACAGCATTATGAGTAAATTACACGATGAAATAGCTTTAAAGGTCTCTCCCACTGTCAAATCAAAAGGTGACAGACTGAGCTATTCATCTTCTTAACCACATAGTGCAATGTTTTGCTAGTAAGTCTAACTTGAAAAAATAATGTTGCAATTACTCCTTCCTCAGTAGGTAAGCAAGATGAAATGAGGAAGCTTTAGAGCTGTAGGTTGGGAATCAGCAAATGACGTCACACAGGCTAAAGCTGGCAGGGAAACCGACCATAAGCAGCACAACAGCCCAAGTTACAGAACAAGGCAAGTCCAGGAACCCCCTTCCCATCACTTCCTTTGCACTGTGGGATGTCTGGACACCTGCAATTCTCTGTCTCTTGACTGACATTCCCCAATTTAGTCAATGACAATGGTTCCAGCAAGAATAAGGTGAATAGGTTTTGCCCAGAGTCATGGGGATGTGACAAACTCATTACCCAGATGGCAAACTCCCATTTGGGGTTTAAAAGATCCCATGATCCCTCAGTGTGTCACCCCTGGCATGGCCCACTGCTAATGAGAGTACGAATACCTTCAACTTGTCATGTGGCCTCTGCGAGTTGAGGGACCCTGGCCTCTGTCACTGGAGCGCTGGTGAGCCACCTTCACTTCTGCGTAGATGTGGAACTGCACGAGCCAAGATGTCAAATGCTATGCTCCTTTTCTACTCTTTTGCGGGCTGCTGTGGCTGAAAACAAAGAAGATCATTGCTTGACTGTTTATTGGGTGCTATGTACATGCAAGGTATCGTGATAAGTACCTTACATATTGTACATTAGCTCATTTAATCTTCATTCAATACATAGGCTTATTGGATGAGAGAACAAAGGCAGGAAGAGGTTACATGGATTTCTGGGGCTGTAGTTTACTGAGCACCAGAGCCAAGATTCAGACCAGGTCTCCCCACCTGCACCCAACCCCATGTGGCCTCTAGGTCAGTCCTCTCTCGTTGTTTCATCTTCCTTGCCTACAACTTGGAGATACATCTCCCTTCCTATCCTAAGATGATCACCCTGGGATTGAGAAATCATCTCTAACAGGCTCGGCAGCTATGAAAGTTCAACAACTTCTTACTTTGAACTGGCCAAATGACCCCATCAATTAAGGCACCTTCTCTGACTAAACAATGGACTTGAGGCAGGCCATCCAGTATCCTGCCCAGTTCAGTATCTGAACATGGGCAGGAGACCAAGGATTGATTGTTTAATCACAGTACCTTATCACATTATCAAAGCTGGCACCCAATGACACAACGCCAATATGTGGCTGGAAAGTTAAAGACGCCAACCAATCCATAAACCGGGGACTCCAGGTGCAGAATAATGTGTCAGGTTCACGCCTGCCCCCGGGCCCTCTGCTTCAGGGACTTTCTTTCTCATCGATGAACCATCATAACAGCACTTCTTTCTAAACGACTTTCTCTGGGCCCTCACTTCTCTATTAAGACTAAATTCAGGGCTTCCCTGCTGGCGCAGTGGTTGAGAGTCCGCCTGCCGACGCAGGGGACGTGGGTTCGCGCCCCGGTCCGGGAAGATCCCACATGCCGCGGAGCGGCTGGGCCCATGAGCCAAAAAAAAAAAAAAAAAAAAAAAAGACTAAATTCATCTAAATGACTCGGACAGTCTATCTTTGGCTCAGTCTTGACCCAGGGTCACACATCTTGATTTGTTCAGAGAAATCCATGAGCTGGACGCTGCCCTACTCCTCCCCATAACCCTTGGCATGAGCGTTAAGGAAAAGTGGTCAATAGCTGTAAGTATTTAGATTTTTCTCTTTTTTTAAAATGAAGTGTAGTTGATTTACAATGTTGTATTAATTTCTGCTGTACAGCAAGGTGACTTAGCTATACACATATATAAGTTTTAAAGATACCGTCACTAAGAGCTATTGTTCTTCTGTGTTATTTCCAACGGCCCACATTTTTAAAATAGAATTTCATTTCAAAATTAATTCAGAGCAACAGATTAAAAGCTAAAGAGGAACTTCCCCGGTGGCGCAGTGGTTAAGAATCTGCCTGCCAATGCAGGGGACACGGGTTCAAGCCCTGGTCCGAGAAGATCCCACATGTCGCGGAGCAACTAAGCCCATGAGCCACAACTACTGAGCTTGCACTCCAGAGCCCGCGAGTCACAACTACTGAAGCCCGTGTGCCTAGAGCCCATGCTCCACAACAAGAGAAGCCACCGCAGTGAGAAGCCCGTGCACCACAACGAAGAGTAGCCCCCGCTCGCCACAGCTAGAGAAAGTCCGCGCACAGCAACAAAGACCCAATGCAGCCAAAACTAAATAAAAATTTTTTAAAAAAATTTAAAAGCTAAAGAAAGCAAGAAGCAAATACATATTTTGAGTCAAGTAAAATCCATTCTAAAATAGTAAATACGTGGATAATGCTGTACTTTCACAATTTCTAAAGCTAACTCATTACTTCAGCATTTGCAAAGGCTTAAGAATTTCATGGGGAGAATACATCTTTTTTTCAAAGCACCCATAAAAGTTGAAAGTAGACATGGGAAATCTGTCTTGCATTTGTAAAAAAAAAAAAGTGATTCCAAACTGCAGAAGAGCTCATGTGAATTTCACAGAGGAGTGACAACAGGTGATAATGAATCTTAAGCCCATAGCCTAAGTGGTCCAGAGGGATCTCAAGAGAAATTTACATCTCAAGTCTGTTATTCTTCCTATGCAATCCCAGTATTTCTCTCCCTTTTAATACAGTTCTTTCCTAAACACCAAACCTTTATTTCTTTTTAGTCTCTCCCTGCCTTTCCTTTCTCTCTTTTAAAAGTTTTAACAGTTTCCTTTCTTTTTTGACTGACCCTTCCCTTCACTTTCCAGTGAAAGAAACCTTAACTGCCAGGATATGAAACAGAAGTTTTCTCAGTAAATTTACTTTAAATTCAGGTTGTTTTTCCCTGTGTGTGACCCACATTGATTTTCCCTCCTGACAGACCGTGGAGCTTGATTGCAAAGAGATTTTCACCATGCTTCTAGAGAAAAACCCTGCAGGAAATATATCTGTTACTTCCTTACTACTGGTCTATTTGGCGGAAGTAAGAGTAACCTAATTCAAAAAGATGGTTAATATAAAATCGACATTTTTCTTTTTTAGGACAGCCCGGAGACATCTACCCCTCATCCGTCCGTCTCTGTGTGCTGTAGCAGCTGGGCCACCTGAAATGGTGGAACAGCAGACGGCCACATGCCATTCTCTCTTCTAGGTTTTTAATTAGTAAATTTGATATTTTAGAGCCGTTTTAGAATCACAGAAAGCTTGAGGAGAGAGTAGAGAGACTTCCCATACACCCCTGCCTTCAGACACACGCAACGTCCCCATCGGCAACACCTCTCACCAGATGCACATTTGTTACAAGTGATGGACCTACACGGGCACATCACCATCACCCAAATCCATAGTTTACATTGGGGTTCACTCTTGGTGGTGTCCATTCTATGAGTTTGGACAAATGGCTAGTGACGTGCATCCACCATTACGGTATCATACAGAGTATTTTCACTGCCCTAAAAATCCTCTGTGTTCCACCTAACCATCCCTCCCCTTCCCAAAACCTGGCTACCACTGATCTTTTTACTGTCTCCATAGTATATTGTTTTCCTCCAGAATGTCACACATTTGGAATCATAATGCATGTAGCTTTTTTCAGACTGGCTTCTTTCACTTCATAATATTCATCTGAGGTTCCCCCATGTCTTTTCATGCCTTTGCAGCTCATTTCTTTCTAGTGCTGAATAGTAGTTTATTGTCCCCATTCCTTCTGTAACAGGTCTCTCACTATCTGCAACCTATTCCTGTCTGCCAGACTCCTGTGGCTTAGTGGGAACCAAGAATAGCTCCACTTGTACAAGACCTTTCACCTCAAATAGTGGTAGTCAGAGCAAACTTCTATTAGTAGGTTTTCGTTCTCTTTTGTAAATGGAACCCTTGGAGAGAAATTAAAGACAATCTTTTCTATCAGAAAGCAGTATCCACTTGCATTATGTCACGCCGTCCACAACTGAACCCCCCTGGCAAGTAGATAAGATGCTCACAATTACCAAGGCAGGGGGGACTTGCGCTCAGGTGACATAACTGGTTAGTGGCAACTGGGGGGGGGACGGGGGGGGGGGGTCTGAGCCCAGGTATTCACATGCCATGGGGCTTCCCACCCCCAAACACTTCCTCTCTGACTCCCCCTCTTCTGCACCATTTTGGCTCTTACAAGGGTCTTTAGAAGAGTTTGTGAGAGCAATGATACAGACCACTGAGCTCTCTGGGCTCATGGAGCCTCTGCATGTCTGTGATGCTGCAGGGAGTTTTGTTAAGAAGAGGTGCTCTTTTCTTTTTCTTTGTTTTCTAGGTTTCCTTTGGATTTCAATTCTCCAATATATTCCCACTCCACTAGAGAAAAGCTAGAGGGGTGTGTGTACTTAGGGCAGCCCATACAAAGCACAAGTAGGCTTGGGGCTTCTTAAACCTTAGGGACACAAGATGTCACTCATCAATTCTAGAGGAAAATATATCTCAGTATCTGACTAGCGATATCTATCAATTTGCAATTTTTACAAAATCATTGTTTCTCAAATTCTTCTGAGTACAACAAGCAGGTGCCTGCAAAATATACAGCTGCCCAGGCTGCTACCCTGAAAGTTCACAGCCAGCAGGTCTTGGATGGAGCCTGGGGTAGGGGTGGAGTACATATTAAATACTCCATGTTATCCTCAGCGTCAGAAAATTCAGAGCAGCAGTGTTATAAACACCACCACACCTATCACACAGACACCCAGAGAATGCAAATCAGATGCATTCAAGCCAGAAATCACCAGCCCCCTCCAACTATGGTTGTGAGTTGCTGCCACTCAGCTCCCAAAGCCTCAGAGGGATGACACCTTTTGCAGTGATGCAAGAGTCAGAAACGAAATCAGCGAGGCTCCTCTCTTGCTTGGCTGCACACAAAGAACCCCAGCCCACCCCGGGGAAGCCGCCTGTACAACCTGTGACGATTCCCTTCCACCCACGTGCAGGTGGCATGCTACATACTCTATTAGACACAGAAGAAAACAGTGACTCTTATTCTCAGTAATTGCTTTTTGACTACAAAACTGGAAGCTGAAGATGGGGGCAGAGGTGAGTTATTGGCTAGTGGCCACCTTTCCAAACTGTACACCTGGCCTCCCAACTTCCGTGCCATTTCCAACACAGCTGAGAGTACTTAGGTACCAAAGTACTGGCCGTGCAACCGTAAAAGCCTCCCCAACTCCTTCATGGAAGGTTGGAAATATCACCTTTGTAAAACGACAAGGGTTGTGAGCTGAACGGTTGCATTTCCAAAGTAAATTTTAGGTTCTTTCAACATTTTATATTATAAAAACTCAGAAGCTGACCTATTTTTTGACAAATGAGATTGTGACATTCATCTGAAGATAGTTTTATGGAGATACAAACAGCCAAGAAAGGAGCTCATGGAAACAGAGGGCTACCCAGAGGAAATTCACCTGCACACACCTCCTCAAAGATGCAGAGAGGTACTGTGATTGGTGAACACTTACCAAGCAACACAAACTCCAGGAAGGGCTTTGCTCTCATTTTATTACAATCACACTAAATTCTTTTTTTTAATAGTTTTTTAAAATATTTTATTTTATTTTGGAGTATAGTTGATTAACAATGATGTGTTAGTTTCAGGCCTACAGCAAAGTGGTTCAGTTATACTAAATTCTTTTTCTTGTCTGTTAGATTTAAGACAGAAACATCTACATCAGACAAAAAGAATAGTCTCCATGACAATGGCAATGGTTCAGGCAATTAATTCTCTCTTAAGGAGCAAAGACATTGAAGTGACTTTCAACTCTGGCATGAGCAGCTTTCACTACCCTGATTGCCGGAATTAGAGCTAGAATTAGAACTCTCCCTGCCAGAACTGGAATCGGCTCCTCCAGCTGGACGTCAAGGTCTCCCCTGAAATCGCGCATCAGCAAATTTGATGCCCAGCCCATACCCATCATTTCTGTCTGCCATTACTACCAGAATATTAATCTTTCTAAAGAGGTATTACCTCCATTCTATCACTTCATACGCCTTTCCTTTCTACTTCTGACTCATCTTTTATAACTTTCTATTTTGACCTTTATTTTCCTATTGTTAGAAGACATCCTTCTAATATCTGTATCTTTTCTTTCTCTAACATTAACGGAAGCACGGAAAACCCTGACAGCATCGTTATGTTACAACTCTCAGTACCTGAGTACCTGGGACAATTTTACTTCTAATCCCACATAATTTGAGGTCAGGAAGAAACGCAAACATGGTAACCTTGCATGACTGTAGATACCCAATCAATTTTTAGTCATTATTATTTTGATGACCTTTCTCCACACTCCTTAACATCTTTGGCACCTGACTCTTCTCAATCACGCCAGGTAGCATTTATAAAGACCAGGACCCTGAACCAGCATGATGCTTCACATTTCCTTCACTATCTTGTCTTCAAAATCTGTCATTTCCACTAAACTTTGACAATTAAATATCCCAATACTTCTTCGGATTTTCTCATAACCCATCTTAACCTTTGTCCTTATCACCATCCAAAATCCTGGAATGTCTATAGGTATCACTGCATGGTAACTCACACACACACACACACACACACACACGCGCGCGCGGCATATAGTTCTTTTTTTTTCCCTCCTTCAAGGCCTCCACTTTTTTCGTCCACTGCCCACCTTCTCAGGCTTTGCTTCCTTCCCCTCCATCCTCAGACACTGCTCCCAGCTACACGCTTCAACTCCTGGCTCCCTGGCATCTTCGATTCCAGAGCCCACGCCAACTTTCTGTACCACTAAGCACTGCAAGTCTGAGTTGTAAAACGACCACACATCTTTTTTTTTTTTTTTTTAAATAGATCTTCATTGGAGTATAATTGCTTCACAGTACTGGGTTAGTTTCTGTTGCACAACAAAGCAAATCGGCCAAATGCATACACATGTCCCCATATCCCCTCCCTCTTGAGCCTCCCTCCCACCCTCCCTATCCCACCTCTCTAGGCCATCGCAAAGCACGGAGCCGATCTCCCTGAGCTCTGCGGCTGCTTCCCACCAGCCAACTATTTTACATTCGGTAGTGTATATATGTCCATGCTACTCACTTCGCCCCAGCTTCACCCTCCCACCCCATGTCCTCAAGTCCATTCTCTATGCCTACCTCTTTATTCCTGCCCTGCAACTAGGTTCATCAGTACCATTATTTATTTATTTATTTATTTAGATTCCATATATATGCATTAGCATATGGTATTTGTTTTCTCTTTCTGCCTTACTTCACTCTGTATGACTGACTCTAGGTCCATCCACCTCACTACAAATAACTCAGTTTCATTCCTTTTTATGGCTTAGTAATATTCCATTGTATATATGTGCCACATCTTCTTTATCCATTCATCTGTTGATGGACATTTAGGTTGTTTCCATGTCCTGGCTATTGTAAATAGTGATGCAGTGGACATTGCGGTACGTGTCTTTTTGAATTATGGTTTTCTCAGAGTATATACCCCGTAGTGGGATTGTTGGGTCATATGATTGCTCTGTTTTTCGTTTTTTAAGGAACCTCCATACTGTTCTCCATAGTGGCTGTATGAATTCACATTCCCACCAACAGCGCAAGAGGGTTCCCTTTTCTCCACACCCTCTCCAGCATTTGTTGTTTGTAGAATTTCTAATGATGCCAATTCTAACTGGTGTGAGGTGGTACCTCATTGTAGTTTTGATTTGCATTTCTCTAATAATTAGTGACGTTGAGCAGCTTTTCATGTGCCTCTTGGCCATCTGTATGTCTTCCTTGGTGAAATGCCTATTCAGGCTTCCTGCCCATTTTTTAACTGGATTGTTTTTGATTTTTGGATATTGAGCTCCATGAGCTGTTTGTATATTTTGGAGAGTAATCATTTGTCTGTTGTTTCATTTGCAAATATTTTCTCCCATTCTGAGGGTTGTCTTTTCGTCTTGTTTATGGTTTCCTTTGCTGTGCAAAAGCTTTTAAGTTTAATTAAGTCCCGTTTGTTTACTTTTGTTTTTCTTTCCGTTACTCTAGGAGGTGGGTCAAAAGAGATCTTGCTGTGGTTTATGTCAAAAAGTGTTTTTCTTATGTTTTCCTCTAAGAGTTTTATAGTCTCTGGTCTTACATTTAAGTCTTTAATCCATTTGGAGTTTATTTTTGTGTATGATGTTAGGGAGTGTTCTAATTTCATTCTTTTACATGTAGCTGTCCAGTTTTCCCAGCACCACTTATTGAAGAGGCTGTCTTTTCTCCACTGTATGTTCCTGCCTCCCTTGTCATAAATTAGGTGCCCATATGTGTGTGGGTTTATCTCTGGGCATTCTATCTTGTACCATTGATCTATATTTCTGTTTTTGTGCCAGTACCATACTATCTTGATTACTGTAGCTTTGTGGTATGGTTTGAAGTCAGGGAGCCTGATTCCTCCAACTCCGTTTTTCTTTCTCAAGACTGCTTTGGCTATTCAGAGTCTTTTGTGTTTCCATATGAATTGTAAAATTTTTTGTTCTAATTCTGTGAAGAATGCCATTGGTAGTTTGATAGGGATTGCACTGAATCTGTAGATTGCTTTGGGTAGTATAGTCATTTTCACAATATTGATTCTTCCAATCCAGGAACATGGTATATCTTTCCATTTGTTTTATGTCATCTTTGACTTCTTTCATCAGTGTTTTATAGTTTTCTGAGTACAAGTCTTTCACCTCCTTAGGCAGGTTTATCCCTAGGTATTTTATTCTTTTTGTTGCAATGGTAAATGGGAGTGTTTCCTTAATTTCTCTTTCTGATTTTTCATTGTTGGTGTATAGGAATACCAGAGATTTCTGGGTGTTAGTTTTGTATCCTGCAACCTTACCAAATTCATTGCTTAGTTCTAGTAGTTTTCTGGTGGCATCTTTAGGATTCTCTATGTATAGCATCATGTCATCTGCAAACAGTGAGAGTTTTACTTCTTCTTTTCCTATTTGGATTCCTTTTATTTCTTTTTCTTCTCTGATTGCTGTGGCTAGGACTTCCAAAACTATGTTGAATAAGAGTGGTGAGAATGGACATCCTGGTCTTGTTCCTGATCTTAGTGGAAATGCTTTCCGGTTTTCACCATTGAGTATGATGCTTGCTGTGGGTTTGTCATATATGGCCTTTATTATGTTGAGGTAGGTCCCCTCTATGTCCATTTTCTGGAGAGTTTTTATCATAAATGGGTGTTGAATTTTATCAAACGCTTTTTCTGCATCTATTGAGATGATCATATGGTTTTTATTCCTTAATTTTTAATGTAGTGTATCACATTGATTGATTTGCGTATATTGAAGAACCCTTGCATCCCTGGGATAAATCGCACTTGATCATGGTGTATGATCCTTTTAATGTGCTGTTGGATTCTGTTTGCTAGTATTTTGTTCAGGATTTTTGCATCTATGTTCATCAGTGATATTGGTCTATAATTTTCTTTTTTTGTGACATCTTTTTCTGGTTTTGGTTTCAGAGTGATGGTGGCTTCGTAGAATGAATTTGGGAGTGTTTCTCCCTCTGCAATTTTTTGGAAGCTTTTGAAAAGGATCAGTGTTAGCTCTTCTCTAAATGTTTGATAGATTTTGCCTGTGAAGACACTGGTCCTGGACTTTTGCTTGTTGGAAGATTTTAAATTACAGCTTCAATTTCATTACTTGTGATTGGTCTGTTTATATTTTCTAATTCTTCCAGGTTCAGTCTTGGAAAATTGTTCCTTTTGAAGAATTTGTCCATTTCTTCATGGTTGTCCATTTTTTTGGCATATAGTTGTTTGCAGTATTCTCTTATAATCCTTTGTATTTCTGCAGTGTCAGTTGTGATTTCCCCTTTATTCATTTCTAATTTTATTGATTGGCATCCTCTCCCTTATTTTCTTGATGAGTCTGGCTAAGGGTTTATCAATTTTGTTTATCTTCTCAAAGAACCAGCTTTTAGTTTTATTGATCTTTGCTATTGTTTTCTTTGTTTTTATTTCATTTATTTCTGCTCTGATCTTTATGATTTCTTTCCTTCTACTGACTGGGTTTTTTTTTTTTTTTTTGCTGTATGTGGGCCTCTCACTGCTGTGGCCTCTCCCGTTGCGGAGCACAGACTCCAGACGCGCAGGCTCAGCGGCCATGGCTCACGGGCCCAGCCACTCCGCGGCATGTGGGATCTTCCCAGACCGGGGCAGGAACCCGTGTCCCCTGCATCGGCAGGCGGACTCTCAACCACTGCACCACCAGGGAAGCCCCTGACTGGGTTTTTTTTTTGTTCTTCTTTTCTAGTTGTTTTAAGTGTAGGGTTAGATTGTTTATTTGAGATTTTTCTTGTTTCTTGAGGTGAGATTGTATTGCTATAAACTTCCCTCTTAGAACTGCTTTTGCTTTGTTCCATAGGTTTTGGGTCATCGTGTTTTCATTTTCATTTGTTTCTATGTATTTTTTAATTTCTTCTTTGATTTCTTCAGTGATCTCTTGGCTATTTTGTAGCACACTGTTTAGCCTCCATGTATCTGTGGTTTTTTTTGTGGGGGGGGGGGAGACTACTTTATTTAATACCTACAACATCCCTAGGAGGTAATGCTATTATAAACCCTGTTTTATGGGCACTGGGGTTACATTATAGAGAAATTAAATTACTTGCCCAAGTGGTAGACACTGGCTTACAACCCAGGTGATCTGACTCTAGTTGCCATACAGTCAAAGAATAATTTGCCTTTATAGATGATGATGCATTTTTGTTTTACAAATATATAGTTAAGGAGGTTTTAAACACTTTTTTTTTACATCTTTATTGGAGTATAATTGCTTTACAATGGTGTGTTAGTTTCTGCTTTATACCAAAGTGAATCAGTTATACATATACATATGTTCCCATATCTCTTCCCTCTTGCGTCTCCCTCCCTCCCACCCTCCCTATCCCACCCCTCTAGGTGGTCACAAAGCACGGAGCTATCTCCCTGTGCTATGCGGCTGCTTCCCACTAGCTATCTATTTTACGTTTGGTAGTATATTTGTGTTTTTCACAGTTTTTTTTTCCTGTAATTGATTTCCAATCTCATAGCGTTGAGGACTACACATCTTAAAGAATATTCCTTGAATCAAAATGGGTGCCACCAAAAGCACAGAGGGGTGGAGTATAACGTGATAACATGTGAAGATATTTCAATACAGTGAGTCCCCTACGTACGAACCATCAAGTTGTGAACGTTCAAAGATGCGAACGTGTGTTCGCGTGGCCAATCATGTAGGTTAGTTCACATGTGTGGAGTACATTGTCACATGTGTGCGTCCTCTACAAGTGGTTGTGTTTTTGTGTACTTTACTGTACAGCACTGTATTGAATACAGGAGTACAGTATCTTTATTTCAAGCCCAGGATGTCCAGAAGCAAGTGTAAAAGCATTGGTGAAATAGCTGATACTACTGTACTTTTCAAGGTACTGTACTGTAAGATGAAAAATGTTTTCTTTAGTTTTTGTTTGTTTTTTATGTATTATTTGTGTGAAGAAGTATTATTAACTTATTACAGTACAGTACTATATAGCTGATTGCATTAGTTGGGTACCTAGGCTAACTGTGTTGGACTTATGAACAAACTGGACTTACGAACGCACTCTCCGAATGGAACTCGTTCGTATGTAGGGGACTTACTGTAGAACTTCTTTTCTGCATAGAAGATTCCTTTTGACTCTTTCTCACCATACAAAGAACCACTAGACACAAATTAAATGAGTGACCTCATGAGGGAGAGAGAGAGAGAGAGCGATTTCGATCAGCAATGAAAACTGTCCTTTTTGGAGAAGGGCAGCTGAAAGAGTTTATTTCTTCAGCCTCCTCTTTCTCTTCTCCCCCAACTCTCCAGGGTTTCTGTGCTCAAAGGCTCCAAGTTACCATCTGCCACCTTTGATCAACCTCACTGCCTCCTGAACACTGCTTCAAAAAACACTTGACTGTTTGGGCTCCCAGAACTCTGGACGGCAGCTCTGTTACCCTCTTCAAGTTTACGTCCAAACAATAGTTTGACGAGTAGTTATTACTTCTTCCACAGCCAACTCTCAGAACTATAGAGAAACACAGGAAGAATGTATCTCTATTACCGGAGAATATTCCCATTTTTCAGGCCCTTTAACACACTTGGGTTCTCGTGTCAAAACTTACATTACTCATAGAGCAAAATGGAGGGGTTTTTGGGTTTTGCTTTTAGGCGTTTTTCTGTTTCTGTTTTTATATCTGTGTTTCCTCCTGAATCACGAGGGTTATTACTAAGATTTGCTGACCCTACCTGACCCTTTGCCATACTGTTCTGAACTCAATCATAGAGTAAAGGAGACAATTAAGGCAAAATCAAACCATCATTTCTGGTTTTCATTCAATAATGAATTTTTTGAGAGTACGTTTGTTTACTAATGTGTTGATGTGATACTAGGCATAACTCAGCTTTTGTTTTTTCCTGTAACAACAAAAAGTATTAAGAAAAAATTAATTTATTTTTACCTTAGTATATTTAGTAAAATTCTGACACTTGCGTCAAAGAGAATTTCTGACCAGCATATGCTTCTACATTGAGTTGAAATATGTTGATATAGAAACGTACTCTTCCAGTTAGATTGGCCAGAAGACGGGCATTTCTATTAAGGTGCTTGAGTTATCCAAAACAGAAGGAAAAGTCTTACAGCTTCACGGAATCACATAGCTCTGTGCAGTCCCAGTAGGGATGCACTGGAATAAAGGAAATTAAAGGACATGTAGGTTCCCATTATTAATCTTGAGTTTATCTTTCCTGTGTATGTGCCAACAGGATCTCTCCATCTAGGCGCTAATAAATTATTCACACATTCATTCCATAAGTATTTATTGTTCTCTTATGATATGCCAGGCCCTGTTCTCAGTCCTGAGGACATAGCAGTGAACAAGACAAAGTCCCTGTTCTCAGGGAGTTTACCTTCTCTTTGGGGGGACAGATAAGATAAAAGAAAGCAAAGGATAAGAAGACAAGAGAGGGTAAGGGCTGCAGTCTGAAAGCAGGTCAGAGTAATCCTCTCTGAGAAGCACACTTAACAGAGACCTGAAGAAAGTTAGCAAGTCAACTGTTGGTTTAGCTGAGCAAAGAGCAAGCCCAGGACGGACCCACAGGTCCAGAGGCCCGAGGCAGGAGCATGGCCAGCTTGCTGGAGGGGCTGGTGTGCCAGAGAGAAGTCGGCCAAGGCAGAGGGGAAGGAAAGGAAGCTGTGGGCGTCAGAGCAGGAGGACACGGGTAGGCAAGTATGACCTTTGAAAACAGAAGCATGAAACCCAGGGTCCTCCAGTCTGTTTCTTCACCTTCCAGCACATCCAGTGAGAAGAGTATTAACCTAAGGGGTGAATCTGAAGGCGAGATCACATGATCTTCTTTTTCTCAATAATTCAAAAAATATCCACTCTATTTGAGTGAAAGATTTAAATCTTGAACCCTAAAATATCATCAGTTTCCTTTTGATCTATTTTAACATAATAATAAAATGTCCATGCCTGAAGTTTTCTTTATTTTCAAACTCTGCTCAAAAAACCTAAAAGAAGGATGGGAAGATGAACCCATCTCTGTTATATAAAAGACCACGCAGGAGTTACCATCAGCCTGACCCTGTTCTTGTAACCTCTGTGCAAGAGAGACTTGGATTTGCAGTGATTTCTGGGACAGACAGACTCGGCTTTAGTACCAGAGTAGACATCAGTTAGCACAGAGTTGCTTTCACAGAGCAATAAATTGGTAAAAACAGAGGCTAAAAAAAAAAAAAAAATCAAGTTTAATTACCTAAGCTGAATGTCAACATTATTATTGTCTCTCAAAGTTGCCTGACCACGAGCTTGAGACTAGACTCACCTCCCTTGAAGGAATGAGCAGCAAGAGGGAAGGGAACAATTGTAGGAAGAGTTAAAATAAGAGTGATGGAAGCTAGGAACTGAGATTCTCGTCTTCCTCTTCATCTCGAATCTACCAAGAAAAGCAATCTCTTCCCTCCTTCGTGCAAGAGTGGAGAATCTAGAGGACACTGTTATCCCGGGAGCTGAAAGTCTGAATCTCGACTTTTAAAGCCAGCAGACAACTTCTCTTTTCTGATCCCTTCGGACCGTGAAGCCAAGGTTACTTCACTGAAGGAAGAAGTGAGACCCCCAAACACCTCCAGGACTAAAACCTATTTGGGGCAAGCATCGTATCTGACTCACTTTTGTAATCCCAAACAGTACCTTACATATTCTTGGAATTTAATAAATATTATTTGAAGGAAGAAAGAAGAAAGAGAAGAAAGAAGATATATATACTAGATTGTAAAAGCTAAGATTATCAGGTCCCACCACAGAGAATGTTAAAAGGTCTACCTTGCCCCTCTTACTACAGGTGCAGTTCTAACTATAAGATGATGCCCTACTTGTTAACAGAAAACAGAGATTCCTGTTCAAGACACGAAGAGCTATTGCTAAAGCATCTTACTTCCATAAAAGTAGGTTGATACACAGGTTCTCCTGATGACTAATAAAACAGTATGTTACTAATTAAGATATTTTCTTTTTAAAGAAACAGATATCAATACATAACTTCTTAATTTTTACATAAGAATGCATTCCTGGGTGACGGATATTTGGGCTCACTTCATGGATGTAGATAGTACCAAACCTCTAGCCAATAAATTTCATATCATTCTCAATGGTACATGACATTCATTACAGAAATCTCCCACTTGAGGCTTCTTAACAGTTTTACAAGGCACTTAGTTTTCACGAAAACCATTTTCACAAGTTGTAATCAGTAATTTAAATTCTATGGCTTTCACAGAGTTTAAAAATAGGGTGTTAAGTGTGTTTTCAGTAGTTGGGTATAAGATTATTGTTTGTCTGCCCAAATATAAATGGTACCCATTGCTTCTCTCAGTGATTCAGAATTTACTGATGCCCTAGGCTGCTTGTTGGTTACAAGATCCACACCATTCTGTTAGCTTGTGAAGGTGACTTGGGAAGCATCCCAAGATGGTTATAGTGAGATGAACCGAACTAAACAAAACAAAATTCATTTGAACTGTGATGCACATTGCACTTCAGCTAATGGCAAATGTGAGGAAATGTCACCTACATTTTTAAATGCATGCTCTATTTACTAGTCTCACACATCACATTCCACATAATTGGCAAGTGTTGTCGTTAAGTCCTGTGTCATTGTTTATGGACTAGTTGTGTGCACTTTGGGTACAAACTTGGTGACACTACACTGTACTCTTCTCTTTCTTGAGGCATCTGTATATATTATTTTTGGTAATTATATAAATACTGTTTGGTAATTATATATATTATGTTTGGTAATTGAGGTGTGTCCTTTCAAATTCTCTCCCAGATTTATAGCTAGAGGAAAGTACAGACGTTAGAAGACTTGGCATCTGACTTTGTTCTAATCATCCGTAGCAAAATGTTGCCTGTGTTACAGCAAAGGAGGACACAACGTCTGCAGGTAACACCTGTCAACAACATTGACCTAATTTCCAGCTCTGCAGCACCTCAACAGAAATTGACAGTTGATCTTCCCTCCCTTTCACCACCGTGTGCTGAATATAGAACTCAGTCTGGAGCCTATACAGTCCTTCACATGTATACTATTTTATATTGTATCACAAATGCAATAATTACATTGCATCCTAGTTAGCTCATTTAATTAATAACGAAATATTATTTTAAGCTCACTAAATGGGCTCTACAGACTAGAGCATTTACTTTCTTTTCCATAAGAAACAGAGATATCATGGTCCAATGGAACAGACCACACAATCTCCTGAAACATCCTAGAATTTCCAATATTTCAATATATTGCTCTCTCTCATGATAATAATCTTAAAAAGGACCAGAAAGAGAAAATCAAGGGAATGTACCTTAAAATACCTTTTAAGGTACTGAAAATTTTATTTTCCATTCTTAGTTAATTTGGGGAAAAATTCAAAGTTAAGGTCATCATAACTCTCTGGGGTATTGGAAGATGAATCTATTCATACTGTGAAGGAAGGAAGGAAGGAAGGAAGAGGGGGAAGGAGGGAGAGTGGGGGGAAGAAAAGAACAGATAAACATTCTAAGACCCAAAGAGATGGTTATTCAGCTTTAGGCTATTGCATTATTTCAATTTGCCTTTTGTTGCCAAATATCTGGTTCTCAACCACTTCTATGCCCACTATCCCCAAACACAAATAAAAAGTGTGTGTGTGTGTGTGTGTGTGTGTGTGTGTGTGTGTGTGTATTTTTCCCTCTCTTAGTACTGTGATTACAAGTTTAATGTATTTGGACTATTGAAGGATTCCCAGATAAAAGTCACATATGTCTTAAAATTACAAACATTAAGATGATTTTGTAATACTTCGGAGATGCTGAAATGGAAATATATGTATATATTTCCATCAGGTAATTGACATATTAAGAAAACAAAAATACTTGTCACTCCAAAGTATCTTTCAAGTTTCTGTCTTACTTCCCGAAAGTCAGCTTTGCCATGGAAACTGAATAGCAAAATAAGACCAGCTTTATGGCACACACATTACAGTTGCCTTGAGATTGCAGTAATTTTCCAAGTGTCCTTCAAACCATCGTTTTTGCAACACGGTGCATGGGGCTTTAGCTCTTCAGTAAGGTTAATACCCCCTTTCTGCTGACAGCCCTTTATTTGGGATTAGATAGCCTCGTGGGTACATAACTTAAATACATGCACTTATTCATAGAGGAAAACAGTTTTGTAAGCTACTAATGTTACATTCTTTGCAGTGATAAGAACACTTAAGATGCCAGAGGGAAAAAGTATGTGTGGAAATGACCTGGAAAACTTTCCTTTGTCTGTAATGGTTGCAGGCAGGTGTGGACTTCCTACTGTTCGCTGTTCACTCTCCTGGCAGCCCTTGCAGGCAGCCTAGTGCATCTGAAGCAGGCAGAGCCGGAACAGGAGCACAGTGGCCAGAGCTCTGGCAGGCCTTCCCCTGATGTCCTGAGTGAACTTGGGCTTGTGCATGTCGGGGTGAGGGGAGCAGATAACTCATTTTTCCCCCTCGGTATTCTCATCCGAGCATCCTCAACTAGAAAGACCATCAGTCCCAGGAATGTTTCAAACGCAGGTTGACTGGTGTGCCATATAACTAGGGGATGCTGTGGTGCTATTGGTATTTACTGGGTCCGTATCAGGGATACTAAGCATCCTCTCTGTGTAGAAGAGTCTTGCGTATACAAATAATCTAAAACTAAGGTTGCTTCGAGATCTAAGAATGCTCTGTGATTCTAACTGGTGTTTTATAATCATACCTATGACCATCATTCTTTATATCCCGCCTCCTAAATTCAGGTAGAATCTCTGTTAAAAACCAAAGGGAAATGAATAACCCTTGAATCTCAGAGTTCTATCAAAATTAGCTTTTCAGAGTTCCGTCATTTATTTCTATCAGAAACTTTATAAAAGCATTTCTTCAATAACCTAATAAAATTTCCCAATATTGTTGGACTTTTGTTACCAAGTTCCCAGGTTACAAAACACATTAGGAGTTTTTACTTGCAACGTATTCAATCTGGTTATATGCTAATTACAGGTAAACATGTAGAGGTTAATGCGTCATCCTGAGGGTCTTGACTTCCTATTAGGATAGCATGAGAACGGTTTTGAGGACCAGTGTAATGAATTAGGACATCTTGGAGAAAGAAGAAAACATGGTGAGCTCTCTAGTACTGCTCTCTCACTGGCTTGAAGTTGACTCAGAAATGAGGTCAAGACATTGTCTCTAGATTCCCTGCAAAAAAAAAAAAACCCTAAAATGAAAATCCTGAAACAAACGGAATTAAGGTAGCTCAAAAAGCAAAGTGAGAGAGTGGCATGGACATATATACACTACCAAATGTAAAATAGATGGCTAGTGGGAAGCAGCCGCATGGCACAGGGAGATCAGCTCGGTGCTTTGTGACCACCTAGACAGGTGGGATAGGGAGGGTGGGAGGGAGGGAGACGCAAGAGGGAAGAGATATGGGAACATATGTATATGTATAACTGATTCACTTTGTTATAAAGCAGAAACTAACACACCATTGTAAAGCAATTATACTCCAATAAAGATGTTAAAAAAAAAAGATAGCTCAAAAAGAAGCAATTAAAAAAAAAAACTTCAAAGCTTGATCTTTATTTTTGATATGTAAGATTTCATAAATCATTCACTAGTAGAAAAAAACTGTAAAACTTGACATCTTTGCCTCCTGTTCAAAAATAATCCTACTGCACAATTTTGACTTCAAATTACCATGGGTCTAAGAGGAACCAGAATGCTGTAACCATTTTAAAGATGGGAAAGGGGGATGTATCTAGGATTGAAAAGAGAAACATCAGTAAATTCATGGTAAATATGCAACAGATATCAAAAGAGAGTAATTAGAGAAAAATTGCTCACACTTAAGAATATTGAAGGGTTTCATGTGTGAAATTATAATGCTTAAGTGATATCCTACAACGTGAAAAAAAATCTTCCCAACCTTACCTAGTCCTCAGAGGATGCCCGAAAGTAGAATGATTGATCTTCTGTCTAACTTTATCTCAGTTAATGGGATTGCCTAGGCTCGCCTTGTTTTAATTCTTGTTTGAAGATTCCCGAGACTTAATAACTTGTGGCAGCGAATTCTACAGTTTAATTATAAGACATCTCATTAGCCACATTTATCCCTATCAGATATGTTTCTTTAAAGCCTACATTTTATCATCTTTTCAAAGGGCACTGCCACGAAGGCCTTCTGGAAAGATGAATTAGAGAACTTTCATAGGACAAGTCCAGCGTTGCTGCGAGAAAGTCAGCCTGCCAAAGAAGAGAGTGTCCACGCACACTTGCTTTCCTTTGCATATTGGAAAGACCTCAGGCTAAGTGCTTATTGAACAGGCCATGTGCATTATTATCCCGCTTCCTGGGGCCTCGCCGCCCTGGACTCTCTATCGTGTTGGCAGGTGTCCCTAGGAGCTCATATTTTTGCTTTTGACAAACATGATTTACGTGCTTCCTATTTCATCATCGACTGCACCTATTAAAATCTACAGATTCCACCTACAGAATACTCCCCCCAAAGCAGCGCCAGAGGATTTTCCTTGCTCCAAGGAATTGAAATAATTACTGAAAACAGTACTCCTCAGCAGTACTCCTTTGCTTCTTTTTTCCCCCAAACATTCTTGGAATAAATTGTATTTCTCTTTCTTACTTCTCTCCTAACTCCCAGATGAAATAAACCTTTTTTGCAAAATACGAATTGCAATCACTTGAATGATTGGAGAGTTTGACCCAGTTTAAAGGTGAGAGTGAAGGAAGAGGAAAAACTCTAACAGTTATAGCCACTTAGCATCCTACACACCTTCAGGAAGTTTCCTTAATATTGCTAAGCTTCAATTATCTCGTGTGTAAAATGGGAATAACAGCCAGTGCCTACCTCACAGTGTTTTGTGAGGATTTGAGATAATCCATTTGGAAGTGATCGCATACTGCCTGACAGACAATACCTACTAGGTGTCATTATCATTATCTACCTGGTCATAACAAACCCAAGCTCCTTAAAGTCGTAAGTATGCACTGTACAAGTCCTTTGACTTCATTCTGCTTCATATTTTCTGAATTAATAAGACACTCTTCCTTGAAAGAGTGATGACTTCCACCACTAATTTTTCATTCAAACAATAATTGTATTGATATGCTGTATAGAGAGACCAACAACAGGAAGTGCTAACACAGGGGTTCCTCAACCCTCTTATCACACACAGCTTCTTAATGTAGCCTCATTCTAGACAGTACTGAGCAGAGGCAGAGAGGAGAGGGAAGAAATACGGGAAATACCTTTGCTGAGATCTAGGGAAACGCTCCCTCCACCTCAGACACACAGCATTAGACTAAGCAAATGGACCATGTATGTTCTACAATGCTGTTCCTGAAATATTGAATATGGCTGGGATATTGCCCAAATATCTCTTGCATGATTTCCGGTACACCTGCAAGGCTTACAATGCATGTTTTCTTCCACCTGATCAAGTGAGATGGATGAGAGTTTTAGGTTTCTGCAGGTCTATCTTGGTATCTATCACCCAGATATTAGTTAAAAAAAGAAAAAAATCGCAAAATGTATTCCATCAGGAATCTAGAGTAGGACCTACACCCTGGAGGTTCTCTTTAAAGATGGCAATTGGTCTTTAGCTGGCTAATTTGAGACCCCTCCATGGGTTTTCTCAATACAAAACTGTGGATTTGTTAGTTCCATCCCAAAGAGCAGACATTCTCACAGGCATTCATTCATTCCTTCATATTTATAGTACCTGTTATGTTACATGTTATATTCCTCAGACACCATGCTGAGTAATGGTGAGTGAAAATGTACATGATACTGCATTCAGCATCTTAAAGTCTGGTGGTAAAGAGATAAATGTAATCAAAACATTAAATAAATCAAAGTAAAGTGCATTATTAGTAGTGCTGAAAATGGAGTTATATGATGCTTTGAGAAGATATACTAGGAGTAACTGATCTATTTAGGTACCAGGGCATGCTCATCTCCGAGGGTGTGAATTAAGCAGAGACCGGAAAGATAAAGATGAATACACTGGATGGAGAACGTGGTGAAGAGTTTTCCGGACACAACGAGGGAGCCTCGTGCTAATTTTTTTTTTTTTTTTTTTTTTTTTTCCCAAAAGCCAATAGAAAGCAACTGAAACACTTTATCAGAAGAAAGGGCCCTGATGAATGGTGACCACAGTTGTTCCGTAGAGAACAGAGTGAGAGGATGTTAACAAGAGAAGAGAGAGACCAGCTAGGAGGCTCTCACCCTAATCTAAATTAGAAATAAGAATACCTTGGATAATGAAATGTACATAAGCTCAGCAGAGGAATTTGAAAGAATTTTGGGAAGAATTTTTTTTAAAGACGACTCCCCAACTGTGGCTTCCAATAATGAATATTCTATTCTTACTCATGGATACAGGCAACACTCAAAAAGACCTATGTCTGAGGAGGAAGATTCTGAATTCATGGATCCTGCCCTTTCAACACCAGGTTTACCCTTGAATTCTCTGAAAGCAGGGTGTCAGCGCCCACATGGGCGACCATGTTCTCAGAACCCTCTGGAAGTCAGGACTGGAGCTGGCTGTCATATCCTAAGAGTAACTTTACTCAAAGCTTAGTGATTTAAACGTTCATCTCACTTTAAGAATACGTTCACAGCAACATTTAGACTAGTTTCTGACCAAATACATGGGTACTGTGGTCTAGCCAAGTTGACAAATAAAATTAACCATCACAATACCTACTGAAGAATATTGATCCAACAATATACTTCCTATCTCCTGAATAATTTTCCCATTAAAAAAATCTTTTGACCCACAATCTCCCCTGTTTACTGTCCCATTTCGCTATCCTCATTTATAATAAAGTCCCCGATGATTTTAATTCCATCATTCCTATTCCTTCTCCAATGTAAGTTGGGTTTTTGTCCCCACCATGAAACAATACCTCCCACTGGTAAAGCAAAGGATCAGATTCCAGGCTTCATTTCATTTTTCCAGGGTCTGACACAGTTAAAGGCTCCTCTTTGAACCCCTGTTCTGAGATTTTCCATATAAATCAGGACACATTCACCTAGTTTTCATCCTTTCTTGGTCTGGCAACTCCTTCTGACTGTCTTTTGCTGTAATCTTCATTTATCTGACTTCTTGATTCTGGAGTGCCATAGGCCATGGTCCCTGGACCTCTTCTCTATATACACATACATACGCCTTTGGTGAGCTCATCGAATTGCTTGGCCTTAAAGACAAGTGTTGATGGCTCTCAAATTTGCATCTCCACCCCAGACTTCCCCTTGAACTCTGGGATCTAACAGAAACCTCAGCAAGCAGCAAGTCTGTTAGTCCAGTCTGGCCAAAGGCCAAAAGCCTCAGAGCTCCCCTGGCCCCTGTCTTTCTCTCATGCGTCATATCTAATTCATCAGCAAATGTTGTCATCTAGGTCTTTAGACTGAAGGGTCGGGGGCAGCTTTTTTTTTTTATTTTTTCATAGGTAGCACTGTCTTGACCACAAGAAACACTGCTGATCTGAGCAAATTTTTAAAACTCTGGAAATATTTGTTGCTGCACTGCATGCAATTAAAAATGTCACGTACCAAAACCAAGCAAAAAATAAAAGTTATGAAAGATGAGTTTTAATAGAATTGGAAAACCTTGAACATGAATTGAGTATTAGATAATATTATGTCATCAATGATCATTTCATTATTTGTAGGACGGACATGGAAGTTATACAAGAGAATGCCCTTTTTCTCAAGAGATGGATGCTGAAATACTGTGATGTCTGCAAGCTACTTTCAACTGGCTCATCTACATGTTTTTATGTGTATATGTGTGCACACATGTGCACACACGTGTGTGTACAAAGAGAAAGTCAAGACGTACGTGGCAGAAGGTTACGATATACTGAATGTAGGTAAAGTGTACATACGGGTATCACTGTAACATTATTTTAGCTTCTCTAGGGGTTTAAATGCTCTTTCAAAATTAAGTGTTGGAGAATCATTTGCGCCAAATCCAACCATTTCTGAGACCACAGTAACTACCACACTGATTAAAGGCACCACCAACTTGAGCCTCATTTACCATAAAATGCTCTTAGCTGGTCTTCTGTCTACTGACCTTCCTTCCTTGTCACCTTATAATCTATTCATAACAATAATCTTTTAGAAATATGAACCTCATAATGTAATTCCTTTGGTCAGAGTCCTCCAGCTGAAAAGCAAGTTCATGATTACAAAACTCAATATTATCTGACCACCAGCAGCTTCCGATCACCTCTGCCGCCTCATCTTCTATTGCTCTCTCTCTTATTCAACCCGTTCAATCCACATAGTCATATTTTTCCTGGTATATAATGGCACATGAGCTTCAGCATCTTTAGATTTTATGTACCTTCTGCCTGGAGCATATCCTTCAGACACAGTACAAATTTTTTCCCACCTTCTCTAGATCATTTCTCAAATATCCCCTTCTCTTTATGTCCTTCCCAGCCCCATCAGCTAGAAATCACAACCCCTTTCCAAGTATCCCCTCACTCCCTCCCCTGATTTTTCTCCATAACATGTATCACCAACTGGCATATTTTATTTGTCCCATTTTTTCTCCTCACACTAGAATGTGAGACATTATAATAAGGATTTTTTCTTAAATTTGTCCACCGCTCCACCCTCAATGTCTAGAACTGTGCCTGGAAACTGAAGGAGTGCTAAGTGTTCGATGAAGATTGTTGAATGAATAAATGTTCCACGTAATGGTGAAGTCTGGTTGGGTTGGACGAAAAACAAAAAGAGAACTCAAGATAAATAACCACGCCACTGATTCTCCCAGGACATCAGTTAAAGCAGACACATTTTGGGTCACATATTCTCTGAATCCAATCGTAACAATTCTTAAATCAAGTTTAAATAGTCCTATGTTAATGGTTTTATCATGTTTGGAGGCCTTCAGGAAAACTTGAAGTTTATTCAGCAAAGTTGTTGGGCTTCCTGGATTCAACATAACTGAAAAGTACATGTCGACCTTTTCAGAAAGGGTGAAACATTAGGGACATAAATAAGTTTACAAGAAGCATCTATGACCAAAATCAGGACCTGTGACCCTCCATTCCTGCCCCTCCCCTTCACGTGCCTGAAATCTGGGGCCTCCTTGGAGGCAGCCAGTGATTCACTTCTTTTGGAGCCTCTCTCCACAGTGAATCTAGACCAACCCAACAGTGCAGGAGTCTGTGAGTGGTAATTAGCATTGTCACTTCAAGCTACATAGGTAGAGTTTCTAAACTTAAATCCTCCCTCCCTATTTCATGGACGGATGAAGGAACCGTGGGGCTGATAACTCAATTCAGAAAATACACTCTTCTGCCAGGTAGAATGGGTGGGAGTTCAACCCAATTCACTTCCCTTGCCATGGAGCCTCCGAGCCTTTCTGGAACGGTCTGGGGATGCCAGCCAAGAGTTGGAAGACTCTGACGTAATCTGTAACAGATCTTGCCCTTTGGCAGAAAAGCCGTGTCCTCTGATTAGCTGCTTTCTCTCTCTGTGGAATGTCAAAGCCTTCCCTGAATTGTTCTTCAAAGCGCCCATCACCTCATCATGAAGCCTTACCCTCCCTGGTATTGGAAGAGGCCAAAATAGTTGAGAGACCCTTCACTGGACTCACCAAAAAATATGTACAAAATTGCTTCCTGGAAAAATTACCTGAAGGAGAGCAAATTATGTCAAGATGTCCCCACCAGACTTCCTGTACGAAATATCAAGCTAACTTATGGCAAGGCCAGATTTGACTCCTCCTGATCAATCAGTTTTTGAGCCAACAAGTAGGTGATATGAGGGCCTGGTTTTGTGCCATAAAACCCTTTATCGACCAGGATAAACAAGCTGTGCTCTTCTAGAACAGAGAGTAGGCACTCATCACTTCCAGAAACCACCCCCTTGTTGATCAATGGATAGATTAGCAGTGGTGAGCTCAGGTGATAAAGCTGAAAAATACTCAGAAACGTGTTGTCCGGGGACCCTGACCTTAGAGGTCCAGAAAAGTGAAGAGTCCAGGTGCCCCCCGGGCCCTTAAAGAGCCCCCGAGCAGCAGGGTACGAAGGATGTTAGTTTACTACCATTGCCATTTAGCAGTCAACACTCTGTTCTCTTTTAGCCTCAGAATAAATGTCGTGTGCCAGAAGCATCAACTTTGCTATGTGAGTGCAAAGGGCAGAATTCGGGTCAATTGGCGGAATTGAGATGCTGACCCATCACAAGGACTTTCTAACAGTAGCGATAGCCTGGGGACAGACGTGCTGTTATCTGTAACCTTGTATCTCTCCTCATCCTTCCTCACATTAAGACTCTGTGTAGGGCTTCCCTGGTGGCGCAGTGGTCGAGAGTCCGCCTGCCGATGCAGGGGACGCGGGTTCGTGCCCCGGTCCGGGAAGATCCCACATGCCGTGCGGAGCGGCTGGGCCCGTGAGCCGTGGCCGCTGAGCCTGCGCGTCCGGAGCCTGTGCTCCGCAACAGGGAGAGGCCACAGCAGGGAGAGGCCCGCGCACCGGCAAAAAAAAAAAAAAAAAAAAAGACCCTGTGTAAGTAAAGATCCGATACCTTAACGTATCACTTAGAATGCTTTAATGATTTATCTTACGAAGCAGCTTTCTTAAGGGAGTTGAGGCTAACGGTGCAACCCCAGAGGGTGAAGTGTTAGCTGATGTCTCTGTCCCCGCGTGACGCCGGCGTTCCAATATCCCTTGACATCTTATTATTGGTTTCCCAGTCTCATTGCTCAGTCCTGGAAATTCTCCTCAGTAGGATTCAAGATTCTGGGGAACTACAGGGTCTGAGCTAAAACGAGGCTCTGTCCTTGGCTTCCTTTCTTTTTCACTCTTTTCTACAGAAGATAGGGAACTTTCTTCCTTGGAAAACTTGTACTTTCCAACATGCATTCTTCTCGAAGATGTGTTATATATTTTCTTATCTATTATCTATTTATAAATTCACATTATCTCTCCCTCTCCCTCTCTCTCTGAATGTATCCATCCTGTGACCTGTTCTATTATTTTAAACAAGAGGATTTAAGAGAGCTCCCAAGTATGTGATCAACTGCAATACTCTTTCAAACAGCCCTTGACATCGATGAGAAGGATTGTTCTACAGACAGAGGTGCGAATGGATTAAATTGAAAATCCACACAAATATTTACACCTTAGGAGGTGTACAGTCTTGTACTTCCTAATGGTGCCTCAAAAGAGCCCTGTCCCTGGTGTCTGCCTGCATCCGGGGCTTTTCATGGGGAAAAAAAGAATCAGACTTTTTGGCTACTTCTGTGTGGCTTTTAGACCTCATCAGAGGACTAAAAAAACCTACTTTTTACATCTTTGCAAACTGAAAGAAACAGGTGGAAATTCCACCCTCTCGTTGATTCCACAGATGTGTACTTGGCAGGACCATCCCAGCTCCACAGAGCTCTCTGCTGACAGACTCAAGCTCCATCTCCCTCTCTTATTCCAGGACATTTGCTTTTCCCTTTGCAGAATCTATTATTATTCAGCTGTCTCCAGCCAGTCTTTCTGGCTCCTTGATTACCCGTGATAAATCGGTACATGCTAGCATTTATAGAGGCCTCAGAGGAAGGAACAGCCCGTCTTGGGGACTCTGAGAAGCCAGATGCCATCATGGGGCTTTCCCTCCCTCTGGCAGTGGTGGAATCATTTTAGTCTTGTTGCCTGCAAGTGGATGGGCAGCCTGCAACCTCTCTCACACTCTTAAAAATATTCCGACAAACAGAAGACAGATTTAGCTGTGTCTGTGGACCGCCTGCAGAAATAGAAGCACCCATTCAGAGTTTCTGGACTATCTCATTCCCAGCCATTCAGACCAGTTCTCGGGCTGGGCGCTGCCTTCCATGTCATTCTCAAATCAAAGATCACACGAGTGGTGCTATCTTATAGCCATGAGATCTACGTCAGGGCCAGAGCATGGAAATGTGCTCCAGAAGGCAATGCCACAGACAGGAATCACTGTGACATTTGTGTGTGCTTTTCAGAGATGGATGAAGACACATAATAATTATTCAGAAAAATAAGGACATGGTCTGACCCACTGGTTGCCCTCACACACACAGAAAGACCGTTACCCGGCAACTTCACGATCAGAACTAGAGACAACACAGAGATTAAAGAGGTGGCTGAAAACCGTTTGATGGATGAATATAAATATTCACCTTTTGAATTATCTCTTACTTAGCTGCTGTTTTGTCTCCACAGGAGTTTGAGCAAAGTTAGAAAACTACTGGTGGGGATGTTATAACTACATCTCTAAGTGTATATGACCTCAGATAAGTACTTATATTAGAAAACACTTTCTTGAGACTTTATAATTCTGTTCATTTCACCAAAATCAGTTTCCTCGGTGCATCCTAGGATCTGTTTTGTATGGACAGGTGTCTTTTCATTTCGATGCAGGTGGCGGAGTTCAGAGATAGCTTGGGAGGGGAAATAGGAGAAAACTTTATCAGCAAAGTTATCAGCCGTTCCCCCATCCATCCTGGCCCCGCCCTCCCTTCCTGTTTCTGAATGCGCATAGTCAGTGCTAGAGCTGTCCCTTAAACTCTGCCCATCTGTGAGTTCTGAAGGAGGGGTGTGAACCCCACGAGCCACTGTATCACTGCATCTCACCTTCTTTGAGAGCTCAGATCAGGGTTCCTGCAGACAGTACATATGGTACAGCACTTGTAAATTTCGAGATATGACACATTTCACTCCTCGTCCATCACCAAAATGAACGGACCCTCTCTCTCTGCTTCAAGACTCCCTGTTCCCCACCAACCGAAGCCACACCTTGTCATCAAAACCTGATCAGGCCACGCTTCTTAAGACAGGTCCAGACGTTACTTCACTAGTATTAACGTTCATATTTAATATTCTTCCAACACTCATTTAGCTCACAGCATCTCTGACAAATTAATGAGGAGCTTCGTTTCCCCTCCAAATTCTAGAAATGTAAACTTTTCTAGTTACTCAAGCACATTTGTACAATGTTGCCTTTTTAAAAGAAATGTTTCTTTGACAAGGGACTGGCTTCCCAGGTAAAAATTTGCCTTGAAAACAGTAAGAACAAAAAATCAAATACACTTTTATTTTAATCCTTTCTCTTTTTAAAAAATGCATAATTATTTGAAGGCCTCTGGGATTAAGTATTCAAATTAGATCAACAGGTAAAATTCAATAAACCACAGGCGGGGATAACAGCCCTTTAGGAAGTGTGAATTTTTCTGATGTCCAGCTTCAAAGGGTAGACGCAGGATATTGAGAAGGTCAGGAGACCATGAGCATTAGAGGGAAAAAAAAATCTGATATAGCAGTGGGAAAAATGACCCTGCCAAAGGCCAATAAACTGCTGGTTGGAAGAGACAGTATAAATAAGCATCATAACTGATTGAATAAGAATTCCTTCCTCCAAAGACTATGACTAGATCTCGTTTCTTAGAAGTTCTAACAGATAAAAACAAAAGCTGCCTTTCTTTTTTTTTTTTTTTTTTTTTTTTTGT
>NW_006796769.1:964535-1002618 GCF_000442215.2 Lipotes vexillifer | reverse complement strand
CCCCCCCGCATACACATATGTATATATACATGCATACATGCACAAATACGCATACGTATACACATCCAGGCACGTCACTCCTTCCAAGTACATGGCCCTCGCCGTCCGGGGTTAGCACAGCACACATAGAAGCAATTCCCCGCCACCCCATCCCGGAAGACTCAGTGTGCACACAGCAGAGAACTGTCATTCACGATGTGATCTCCTTCATCCTGCAAACTCTACCCACCGAACAGGGCTTCTCATCCAGCACTAACAGGATGTCAACCCTACCCCCAGGGCGGTGGCGAGAAAAGTCAGAGTGGCTCTCCAGGGCTGTCATTCTTTGGAACAAAGACTCACCTGCCAGCCACGCCATTTTAGTGGCTCCTGCTAATGTGACAGGGCTCACCAGAGACGTAGATCGAGGCATCAGTGTGTTCCCTGCACCAGGCTCCTGTCAGAGGAGCTGCAGTCAGTGGTGTTGCTGCCCTTTGCAGCCCCGGTACTCTTATCAAAGACAAAAAGGCAGGGATCATTTATTTTTCATCCTCTATTGTCAGCTCTACCCCCCAGGGTTCCAATGGTGTGAACCACATTTTGTGAAAACATGAAAAGGCAAAAAGGCCCATGCCACTTGGGGAAATCTGTGGCTGTGGCTAAATTTAATTTTCTAGATGCCATGGAATACCTCTGACCAGAGAGAAAGCAAGCAGCTCGGAGAGCAGAAGTCCCTGGCGGGAACCCTGGCCAAGCACAGGAGACAGAGAATTCAAGCAGAACAAATAGCTGTGGTGGAAACAGTTACAAGTTCTTGTGGCAAAATCAACTAGCGGGACTCAGTTTTCTCCCCTCTAAACAGAGACACTGAGATTTGCAGAAGAAACATGTGTTTACTTGAATGTAAAGCAGTACCAGGACTGAATTACAAGTCATGGGTTGGGGAGAGACCAAGACGTCTGGTTAAGATAACTTCTTAATACATCAAGTGCCAAACTGATCTGTACACTCACTTGCAAAGGAGCCCTAAGCAATGACTTTGAGGTTGATGGCAAACCCCAAAACCCCCGAAACACCCAGCTTGGCCTGGCCAGCGTCTACTCTGGTGTCTTCCGGTCACTGTGACTTTGTTTATCTTTTGGGAAATATCTCTCCCTCATTCTCAGCCCATGGGTTTCGGTAGAACGGTGGGACTCCCCTCCGCCACTGTTTTCCAGGACTACACAGTCCAAAGCCCGGCCACACAACTCTCTTAAAGAGGGCGAGAAGGAGTGTGTACACAACACACTCCAAGGAGACTCAGTTCTGGTACTTGGATTAGAGATGCTGATTAGGGGTGATGTCTGTCCAATGAAGCTGCTCAGAAGGTAGAACTGAGGCCCGAAGGTGACAGGGGTCACGCTGCAGAGTCCATCAGAGTGAACGAAGCCAGTGGAAGGTGAGGCAGACAGGGAGAGAGACAAACGGATGGTGTCCTGACACCAGTGCCCTTGGGTCTGCCTGAAACCAGTGAAACTAGTATCACCTTGGACTTGTCAATACATGAGAATTTTTTTTTAATCCCTTTACTTCTTCTGAGGTCAGAAGTCAATTCTGACTGGGTTTTATCAGTTTAACGGAAATGATTCTCTTTCACACTGTGGTGGGCAGGATCTGGGACCCCGTGAACAGGTTATGTCACACGGCAAAAGGGACTTGGCAGATGGAGTAAAGTTGTTCACGAGCTGACTTTAAAACAGGAAGACGAAATGGTTCTGAGACTCAATTTCCAATGTGCGGGGGGTACATGGTCCCACACAGCACCAAGCAATTCTCAGATATCAGCTGGGGGTCCTACAGCCGAACTCAGTTCCAACACTGTCTCCTGGAGGCAGCATCGGATTCCACAGATACAGTGCTCAGCCCTACCAGACTGCAGCCCTACCACGACCCCCTCCTCAGATTCCCTTAATTTGCTAGGGGAGGCTCCTAGAATGCAGGAAAACATTTTACTTAGTAGATCACCTGTTTATTATAAAAGGTTATATGACTCAGCTAAGCCTAAGCCCACCACTCTCCCCAAACTGCCACGTGCTCCCCAACCCAGAAACTCTCCGAACCCCATCCTTTGGATTTTTTTTTTTTTTTTAGCATAATTCTAGTTTCAGTTATTGTATTGGAAATCCTGAAAGAAAAAAAAAAGGAAAAGACAAAGAAAATAAGCTTGGCTCTGGGATAGGAAGCCAGAAATGACAGAAAACAAAATCTGACCTTGGATGAAGCTTTAAGAAAAGTATCCCTCCTTTGCCCTGTTTGTTTCCACCCAAAGTAAATAAGGACAGCGTTCATTTTCATCTGTTGTCAACTGGGAAATTTGTAATTCTCCTAATCTACTTTGAGGATGAAAATATAAATGTTGGGTTAATTCCATTATATTTCACCAAATGCATTTATAAAGCAGGCTGGCTCTCGGCACCTAATGGATTTGTGTGAAGCGTATTTGGGGAACCCCCGCGTCCCCTGCATCGGCAGGCGGACTCTCAACCACTGCGCCACCAGGGAAGCCCATCCTTTGGATTTTTATAGAGGCTTCATTACATCGGCATGATTGATGAACACTGGCAGCTGATTCAGACTCCAGCCTCTCTCCTCCCACTGGATGTTGGCGGAGAGGTACTGAAAGGTCCAGCCCTTTAATCACTTGGTTGTCTCCACTGGAAACCAGCCCCCAATCTTAGGAAAGTCACCTTGTTCACATAAAAAAGACACCTTTATGGAGCTCCTCACTTAGGAAATTCCAAGGGTTTTAGGCGCTCTGTGCCAGAAATAGGAGGAAGACCAAACATATATTTGTAATGATAAAACGCAGTATCACAGAAGGTTATACCGGGTGACACATGCGACCCCAAGGGAATCACCTGGGTCCTTAAAAGCTGACGAGGAAGCAGAGAGACCGGAAGAAGAGATGCAGTAAGACGTGAAGGACTCGGCACACAAAGGTGCTGTTTATGAGATGAAGGGGCACCTAGCAAGGACAGGAGAGAGGTCTCTAGGGACATGAGCTGCCCCAGCTGACAGCCACAGCGACCCAGGGGCCCCGATTCTCCCCTAGAACCTCCGCAAGGAAAGGCAGCCCTCCTGACACCTCAGCTTCGGAACTCAGAGCAAAGAAAGCAACCAAGTGCAGCAGACTTCTGACCCACAGGACTTTAAGATAATGCATTTGGGTTCTTTTAAGCCACTATCGTTGTGGTAATTTTGTGGCAGCAGTAGAAAGCTAAAACCCAGACATCTATTTTAACCTGCTCACCAAGTCAAAACTACTATTCTGCAGTGTGACTGTTTCATTGTTGTTATATATATATATATATTTTTTTTTTTAAAAAGCATTTTTATTGGAGTATAGCTGATGTACAATGTTGAGTTAGTTTCTGCTGTATAGCAAGGTGATTCAGTTACACATATACATATATCCTCCCTTTTTTAGATTCTTTTCCCATATAAGTCATTACAGAGTATTCAGTAGAGTTCCCTGTGTCATACAGTAGGTCCTTATTAGTTATCTACTTTATATATAATAGTGTATATTTGTCATTCCCAATCTCCCAATTTATCCCTCCCCCCACCTTTCCCCCTTAGTAACCGTAAGTTTGTTTCCTACATCTGACTCTATTTCTGCTTTGTAAATAAGTTCACTTGTACCATTTTTTTAGATTCCACATATAAGCGATATCATATTTGTCTGTGTCTGACTTACTTCACTCAGTGTGACAATCTCTAGGTCCATCCATGTTGCTACAAATGGCATTATTTCATCCTTTTTTATGGCTGAGTAATATTCTATTGTATATATGTACCACATTCTTTTTTTTGAATTTTTGAATTTTATGTATTTCTTATACAGCAGATTCTTATTAGTTATCTATTTTATACATATTAGCGTATACATGTCAGTCCCAGTCTCCCAATTCAGCCCACCATGACCACCCCGCCACTTTCCCCCCTTGGTGTCCATACGTTTGTTCTCTACATCTGTGTTTCTCTCTCTGCCCTGCAAACCGGTTCATCTCTACCATTTTTCTAAGTTCCACATATATGCGTTAATATACGATATTTGTTTTTCTCTTTCTGACTTACTTCACTCTGTATGAGAGTCTCTAGATTCATCCATGTCTCTACAAATGACCCAATTTCGTTCCTTTTTAAGGCTCAGTAATATTCCACTGTATATATGTATCACATTTTCTTTATCCATTCGTCTGTCGATGGGCATTCAGGTGGCTTCCATGACCTGGCTGCTGTAAATAGCGCTGCAGTGAACACTGGGGTGCACGTGCCTTTTTGAATTATGGTTTTTCTCAGGGTATATGCCCAGTAGTGGGATTGCTGGGTCATATGGTAATTCTATTTTTAGACTTTTAAGGATCCTCCATACTGTTCTCCATAGGGACTGTATCAATTTACATTCTCACCAAGAGTGCAAGAGGGTTCCCTTTTCTCCACACCCTCTTCAGCATTTGTTGCTTGCAGATTTTCTGATGATGCCCATTCGAACTGGTGTGAGTTGATACCTCATTGTAGTTTTGATTTGCATTTCTCTAATAATTAGTGATGTTGAGCAGCTTTTCATGTGCTTCTTGGCCATCTGTATGTTTTCTTTGGAGAAATGTCTATTTAGGTCTTTCACCCATTCTTTGATTGGGTTGTTTGTTTTTTTTAACATTTAGCTGCATGAGCTTTTATATATTTTGGAGATTAATCCTTTGTTAATTCGTTTGCAAATAGTTTCTTCCCATTCTGAGGGTTGTCTTTTCATCTTGTTTGTAGTTTCCTTTGCTTTGCAAAGCTTTCAAGTTTCAGTAGGTCCCATTTGTTTATTTTGTTTTTACTACCATTACTCTAGGAGGCGGATCAAAAAAGATCTTGCTGTGATTTATGTCAGAGTGTTATGCCTATGTTTTCCTCTAAGAGTTTTATAGCGTCCTGTCTCTAATCCATTTTGAGTTTATTTTTGTGTATGGTGTTAGGGAGTGTTCTAATTTCATTCTTTTACATGTAGCTGTCCAGTTTTCCCAGCACCACTTACTGAAGAGGCTGTCTTTTCTTCATTGTATATCCTTGCCTCCTTTGTCATAGATTAGTTGACCACAGGTACGAGGGTTTATCTCTGGGTTTTCTATCCTGTTCCATTAATCTATATTTCTGTTTTTGTGCCAGTACCATACTGTCTTGAGTATTGTAGCTTTGTAGTATAGTGTGAGGTCAGGGAGTCTGATTCCTTCAGCTCCATTTTTCCCCCTCAAGACTGCTTTTGCTATTCAGGGTTTTTTGTGTCTCCATACAAATTTTAAGATTTTTTCTTCTAGTTCTGTAAAAAATGCCACTGGTAATTTCATACAGATTGTATTGAATCTGTAGATTGCTTTGGGTAGTATAGTCATTTTCACAATATTAATTCTTCCAATCCAAGAACATGGTATATCTCTCCATCTGTTTGTGTCATCTTTGATTTCTTTCATCAGTGTCTTATAGTTTCTGAGTACAGGTCTTTCGTCTCCTTAGGTAGGCTTATTCCTAGGTATTTTATTCTTTTGGTTGCAATGGTAAATGGGAGTGTTTCCTTAATTTCTCTTCCAGATTTTTCATCATTAGTGTATCCTACAACTTTACCAAATTCATTGATTAGCTCTAGTAGTTTTCTGGTAGCATCTTTAGGATTATCCATGTATAGTATCATGTCATCTGCAAACAGTGGCAACTTTACTTCTTCTTTTCCAATTTGGATTCCTTTTATTTCTTTTTCTTCTCTGATTGCTGTGGCTATGACTTCCAAAACTATGCTGAATAACTGTGGCAAGAGTGGATGTCCTTGTCTATTTCCTGATCTTAGAGGAAATACTTTCAGTTTTTCACCATTGAGAATGATGTTTGCTGTGGGTTTGTTGTATATGGCCTTTATTATGTTTAGGTAGGTTCCCTCTATGCCCACTTTCTGGAGAGTTTTTATCATAAATGGGTATTGAATTTTGTCAAAAGCTTTTTCTGCATCTATTGAGATGATCATATGGTTTTTATTCTTCAATTTATTAATATGGTGTATCTGATTTGCATGTATTGAAGAACCTTGCATCCCTGGGATAAATCCCACTTGATCCTGGTGTATGATACTTTTAATGTGTTGTTGGATTTTGTTTGCTAGTATTTTGTTGAGGATTTTTGCATCTATATTCATCAGTGATATGGGTCTATAATTTTCTTTTTTTGTAGTATCTTTGTCTGGTTTTGGTATCAGGGTGATGGTGGCCTCATAGAATGAGTTTGGGAGTGTTCCTTCCTCTGCAATTTTCTGGAAGAGGCTGTGAAGGATGGGTGTTAGCTCTTCTCTAAATGCTTGATAGAATTCACTTGTGAAGCCATCTGGTCCTGGACTTCTGTTTGTTGGAAGATTTTTAACCATAGTTTCAATTTCATTACTTGTGATTGGTCTGTTCACATTTTCTATTTCTTCCTGATTTAGTCTTGGAAGGTTATACCTCTCTAAGAATTTGTCCATTTCTTCCAGGTTATCCATTTTATTGGCATAGAGTTTCTTGTAGTAGTCTCTTACGATGCTTTGTATTTCTGCAGTGTCCATTGTAACTTCTCCTTTTTCATTTCTAATTTTACTGATTTGAGTCCTCTCACTCTTTTTATTGATGAGTCTGGCTAATGGTTTATCAATTTTGTTTATCTTCTCAAAGAACCAGCTTTTAGTTTTATTGACCTTTGCCCTGGTTTTCTTTGTTTCTATTTCATTTATTTCTGCTCTGATCTTTATGATTTCTTTCCTCTACTAACTTTGGGTTTTGTTTGTTCTTCTCTCTCTAGTTCCTTTAGGTGTAAGGTTAGGTTGTTTATTTGAGGTGTTTCTTGTTTCTTGAGGTAGGCCTGTATTGCTGTAAACTTCCCTCTTAGAACTGCTTTTGCTGCATCCCATAGGTTTTGGGTCGTCGTGTTTTCATCGTCATTTGTTTCTAGGTATTTTTTGATTTCCTCTTTGACTTCTTCAGTGATCTTTTGGTTATTTAGTAACATACTGTTTAGCCTCCATGTGTTTGTGTTTTTTACTTTTTTCCCCCCTGTAATTGATTTCTAATCTCATAGTTTTGTGGTCAGAATACATGCTTGATATGATTTCAATTTTCTTAAATTTACCGAGGCTTGATTTGTGACCCATGATGTGATGTTCTGTGTGCACTTGAGAAGAAAGTGTAATCTGCTGTTTTTGGATGGAATATCCTAGAAATATCAATTAAACCTATCTAGTCTATTGTATCACTTAAATTCTGTCTGGATGATCTGTCCATTGGTGTAAGTGAGGTGTTAAAGTCCCCCACTACTATTATATTACTGTCGATTTCCTCTTTTATAACTGTTAGCAGTTGCCTTATGTATTGAGGTGCTCCTATGTTGGGTGCTATATATTTATAATTGCTATATCTTCTTCTTGGATTAATTCCTTGATCATTATGTAGTGTCCTTCCTTGTCTCTTGTAACATTCTTTATTTTATTGATTGATTGATTGATTGATTTTTGCGGTATGCAGGCCTCTCCCATTGCGGAGCACAGGCTCCGGACGCGCAGGCTCAGCGGCCATGGCTCACGGGCCCAGCTGCTCCGCGGCATGTAGGATCCTCCTAGACCGGGGCATGAACCCGTGTCCCCGGCATCGGCAGGTGGACTCTCAACCACTGTGCCACCAGGGAAGACCCCATTCTTTATTTTAAAGTCTATTTGAGTGTTGCTACTCCAGCTTTCTTTTGATTTCCATTTGCATGGAATATCTTTTTCCATCCCCTCACTTTCAGTCTGTATGTGTCCCTAGGTCTGAAGTGGGTCTCTTGTAGACAGCATATAGATTGGTCTTGTTTTTGTATCCATTCAGTGAGCCTGTGTCTTTTGGTTGGAGCATTTAATCCATTCACGTTTAAAGTAATTATTATACATATGTTCCTATTGTCATTACCTTAATTGTTATGGGTTTGCTTTTGTAGGTCCTTTTCTTCTCTTGTGTTTCCCATTTAGAGAAGTTCCTTTAGCATTTGTTGTATAGCTGGTTTGGTGATGCTGAATTCTCTTAGCTTTTGCTTGTCTGTAAAGCTTTTGATTTCTCCATCAATCTGAATGAGATCCTTGCTAAGTACAGTAATCTTGTTTGTAGGTTCTTCCCTTTCATCACCTTAAATATGTCATGCCACTCCCATCTGGCTTGTAGAGTTTATCCTGAGAAATCAGCTGTTAACCTTATTTATGGGAGTTCCCTTGTATGTTATTTGTCATTTTTCCCCTGTTGCTTTCAATAATTTTTGTCTTTAATTTTTGTCAATTTGATTACTACGTGTCTCAGCATGTTCCTCCTTGGACTTATCCTGCCTGAGACTATCTGCGCTTCCTGGACTTGGGTGGCTATTTCCTTTCTCATGTTAGGGAAGTTTTCGACTGTAATCTCCTCAAATATTTTCTTGGGTCCTTTCTCTCTCTATTCTCCTTCTGGGACTCCTATGATGTGAATGTTGTTGCATTTAATGTTGTCCCAGAGGTCTCTTAGGCTGTCTTCATTTCTTTTCATTCTCTTTTCTTTATTCTGTTCCTTGGCAGTGACTTCCACCTTTCTGTCTTTCTGGTCACTTAACTGTTCTTCTGCCTCAGTTATTCTGCTCTTGATGCCTTCTAGTTTATTTTTCATTTCAGTTATTGTATTGTTCATCTCTATTTGTTTGTTCTTTAATTCTTCTAGGTCTTTGTTAAACATTTCTTGCATCTTCTCGATCTTTGCCTCCATTCTTTTTCCGAGGTCCTGGATCATCTTCACTATCATTATTCTGAATTCTTTTTCTGGAAGTTTGCCTATCTCCACTTCATTTAGTTGTTTCTCTGGGGTTTTATCTTGTTCCTTCAACTGGTACAAAGTCCTCTGCCTTTTCATTTTGTCTATCTTTCTGTGAATGTGGTTTTCCTTCCATAGGCTGCAGAATTGTAATTCTTCTTGCTTCTGCTGTCTGCCCTCTGGTGGATGAGGCTATCTAAGAGGCTTGTGCAAGCTTCCTGATGGGAGGGACTGGTGATAGGTAGAGTTGGGTGTTGTTCTGGTGGGCAGAGCTCAGTAAAACTTTAATCTGCTTGTGTGCTGATGGGTGGGGCTGGGTTCCCTCCTTGTTGATTGCTTGGCCTGAGGTGACCCAACACTAGAGCCTGTTTCTTTGGTGGGGCTAATGGCGGACTCCTGGAGGGCTCACGCCAAGGAGTACTTCCCAGAACTTCTGCTGCAAGTGTCTTTGTCCCCCTGGTGAGCCACAGCTGCCCCCTGCCTCTGCAGGGGACCCTCCAACACTAGCAGGTCGGTCTGGTTCATTCTCCCATGGGGTCACTGTCCCTTCCCCTGGGTCCCGATGCGCACACTACTTTGTGTGTGCCCTCCAAGAGTGGAGTCTCTGTTTCCCCCAGTCCCGTCAAAGTCCTGCACTCAAATCCCACTAGCCTTCAAAGTCTGATTCTCTAGGAATTCCTCCTCCCGTTGCTGGACCCCCAGGCTGGGAAGCCTGACGTGGGGCTCAGAACCTTCACTCCAGTGGGTGGACTTCTGTGGTATAAGTGTTCTCCAGTCTGAGTCACCCACCCAGCAGTTATGGGATTTGATTTTATTGTGACTGCACCCCTGCTACCATCTCATTGCAGCTTCTCCTTTGTCTCTGGATGTGGGGTATCTTTTTTGTTGAGTTCCAGTGTCTTCCTGTCGATGACTGTTCAGCAGTTAGTTGTGATTCCGGTGCTCTCACAAGAGGGAGTGAGCACACATCCTTCTACTCCACCATCTTGAACCAATCTCTCTATATAAATTTTTTTTTGTTTGGGATATAAAACTCCATAGGGGAGGGGTTTAAAAAGTGATAAGGAAATCATACCACAGAGCTATTGATGTTGAGACTACACTCCAAGTCCATGGTGTGTGTTTACTGCAAACAAACATACACATTGTGAATGTGTCATAATATAGGGGAAGTGGGTGGCAGAGAGGAAGGCTGGTCCTTTTCTCTTTAGAAGCACAAATGTTCCTTCTGTAAATGAGCCTTTGTAAAACAGCCTCAGCCACACTCTAGAGACTTCTGTTGCTGAGTTTGCGCTCAGCCAAGAGAAATAGTGAGTGATCTGTTATTACTCTGGACCGGGATTCTTCTGATGGTGTTTAATTTCTCTGCTCCTCTTACTTTCAATACCAAGTTTAACAGCCATTGTTGCAATGTCAGTAATTCAAGCCTAGATTTTCCTTTTTCCCTGTGGTCAAGTCAATATCTTGCTGCATCGGTTTTTCCTTTCTCCCTAGTAATCATAGACACTAACATATCATGTATGCAGACCGACCAATCAGGATAGAAGGCCATTTTAAGGGACAATGTCTCATTATGCAGAAACTCCTAAAATGAACGCCTCTCTCTGAATATTGCATTCAGGATCTTCTGATGGGTATCTTTCCCATGACTAGCAGATAATGGGTCACTGATGGCTATCTCTCATTTGCAACCAAAATTTGGAGGCAAAACCTTCAATGACAGTGTGCCCAAAACAAGGCGTGTTGGAACTCTCTGCAGCTGTGTGGCTTACTCTGTTGGTCTAGGGGCCCCACTGCTGACCTATGGTGCTGTCCTGATTGGACAAACAAAAAAGTGAACTCAGGTGGACAATTCCATCACACAATCTGAAGCAGATAAAAGAGCATTTTCTTTTTCCTTTAGAGCTCCTGAGAGTCATAAAAATTCCTATTAAATGAGAATACCACAATCCAATTTTCACTGTAAATATTTCACTTGAAAGAGGGTAGTAGAGTTACCTGATTCACTATTTGTACAGGGGAGGGTTTGGGTGTTAAAAGGCTGACCAAAACCAAACTTGCCTCACATCATAAATGTGCCCAGAGTAGACCCAGGTCTTGTACAATGAATTAATTACTACTGCATCAGGGGTGTGTGTGTGTGTGTGTGTGTGTGTGTGTGATGTGTTTTGTGTGTTGGGGGAACAGGGTCCTTGTTTTCAGGTATGTGTGCTTATTGTTTACAGACTCACCTGCTGGGATGATGTTTGGTCCCTTTTTGTACTTGGTTTACATTAGTTACATCAAATTTCTTTTAAAACATTATTTTTGTCAGGTCTTAAGCATGACAATGGTTTCTGAAGGGCATATATTTCCACTTTTTTATCTCTTTAAAAAATCTTTTTAGTTTCCAATATTTAAGTCAAAGATGCAAAAGGACCAGTACTAATTAGGGGATATTGTGATGGTTCTGTCAGACTCGAAACACATCCCTGCCACGTGATTCTGCTTTTAGCTCTACAAGGAAACTCGGGGCAAGGAGTGCTCGGTAGAATTTGGAAATTACTATAACTCCTTGTGAAACACCATTAAACTCCCTTTATCCTGCCATCACGTGGAACGATTCCCAATCAAAATGCTGATGTCATAATACGTGGGGACTCTAGTCATATGCTAGATGCTCTATTAATAAGAATTTTGTGTTGCCAGTTGTATATATCCAAAGTAAAACAGATACATGAAAAGGCCCTAAGTTTAGTAGTATTAGTTAACTTCACATGCGCTTATAAAAATGTCCTCTGATCACCAGAAACCGTGAAAGAACACTTCCATGTTGTGTGTGGACAGACAGTATTCAGAAGGGGTACCTACTCACTGCAATATCTTCCTAACCGTTCCCTTACATTCATTCTTTCCAAAAAGGGCACCGCAAAACAAAATAACAAAATACTCTTGGGATTGACATATATACAGTAACATGTATAAAATAGATAACTAATAAGAAAAAAATAACAAAATACTCTTATAGATGAAAATTAATGGAAGAAAGCTGTGTCGTTGTTTAAAACTGGCAAATACTGTTGCGAGACCCAACCAGGCAGAGCAAGCGCAAGCCCTCAGATGGTGGCAGAAGACACTGTCATCGGCAAATCCTGGTGATGCAAAGAACACGCTTTGGAGTCAGAAAAACCTAGGCTCATTTCTCAGTTCTTCAACTTACAAACTCTGATCTTAGAAAGGTATTTAACTCTTTAACTTCAGTGTCCCCTTCATAAAAAAATGTGATAGTAGCATTGTCAGAAGCCTCAATATTTAAGTAACCTACATTTCAAAGCGCGCAGTGCTTAATTAACGGGCAGAGAAGGCCCGGACACAAGCATGTGGACAAAAGATCCTCAACTCCTCTCGTCATCAGGAGACGTAGCCCAGCCTCTTCTGAGCAGCACCTTTGTCCCTGCCCTGGAGTAAGGGCCCACCTGCCCCTTCTCTGCCACCACCATCACAGGGAAGCAGAGGAAGGTTTTCCTTTTCAGATTCCCCAGCATAAAATAAAAGAAGGGAATTTTTTTTTTTCTTTTGGCCAGCCATCGGGATACTTTTTTCCTTTCAGATACAGGAAAAATATTAACGACCTTCAGAGTCAGGGAAATGAAGACTGTTCTCTGGAGAATAATTTAAGTGTGGAAGTGATCTGTTTCCACACCAGGGCCCAGAACGGCCGGGTCTGGTCTGGAGATGCTGCAGGTGGGGGATTGACAAGGAGGGGAGTAGGCATGGAGGCAGGAGGGGCAGTTGAGCTAAATGCACTGGGCTGGGGGGAAAGGATCTTCATATTTCAATGAAAGCTCCGGCGGAATTCATTTCCTGCAACTCGGTTTTCTTTGACTTTTTTTTAAAGCACTTCAGGACAATCCTTGGCAAATCAAGTCCTCTCTCACGGGCCGTGTCGTGGGACACACAAAGCAATACGGCCGAGTTGGTAAAATTAATCACTAACAAATCAAACAATAAGGTTTGTGAAATAGCACTTAGAGTCAGAGCTCACTGACATCTTGTTTCATTCATAAAAACAGACGTGAGAGCCTTGTCCATTTGGCTCAGACTCATTCACGCTCCCCATCCTTTAAGAGCTCTCGAAAATCACACTGGAGAAGGTAACAGAATACGACACAACACTGAAACCTTGCTGAGTGAGGGATCAGGGTTAGATGCAGGTGTTCATGCCTTAATTTCACGACCCTCAAATAATATGTAAATAATAAAGAGCTACACATGGTTTCTCACTTACAGATGCAAGAGCTGGAGGGTGGCAGCAAAGATGTGAGGGGCAACACGTGGTGGTCTCCCCCTCCCCCTCCATCTTTCCCTCCCTCTCCCCTTCCCAATTTCTGACCAGGGACCAAGGCCATTAAGAAGATCACACTCAGAAGGGCGTAGAACTTTGCATCAAATTTACTGCCATGAGCTGGTCTTCAAAAAGGGTATCATTTGCTTTGATCCTGATTAGCTTTTTAATCAAAGCTTTGAAATCCTTCTAAATGACAATAATAGTATGATAACATGCCTCCATTTCAATATTCACAGAACCATTTTTAATGAGATGCTATACATGATGTTTTAAGTTATAATGCTACTATTATCATTTTTTGCTATAATGTCGTTAAAATAAAAGATGCAGACTAGGAAAAGTTGTTAGACAAAAAAAAATCTTGTTCTCATTTGCATTTCTTTGCTTACAGCTAGTAATGTATTCGACATGTGATATTCCAAATATTTAATGTCTCTGCATTTGTGCAGTCCACTTTTAATGAATCCAGTCAACTATGAGATATTTGAGGTTCAGAACTATTATTCCTTATTCACTTTTTTTTTTTTTTTTTTGCGGTACACGGGCCTCTCACCGCTGTGGCCTCTCCCACTGCGGAGCACAGGCTCCGGACGCGCAGGACCAGCGGCCATGGCCCACGGGCCCAGCCGCTCCGCGGCACGCGGGATCCCCCCAGACTGGGGCAAGAACCCGTGTCCCCTGCACCGGCAGGCGGACTCCCAACCACTGCGCCACCAGGGAAGCCCTCCTTATTCACTTTTAAATGGCCAGTGCTTAGCAAACTGCATAGTGTATAAAAATCAGTTGCTGAATAACCTACACTGCATTTTTAATTAACTAATATAAGAAAAAGGATAGAGTTCTGAGGAACTTTCCTAGAGAACATCTTCTGTTGTGATGTGATGATTCATCAGGTCTCCATGGATACTGCTTGGAGTATCCCAAATTCACCATCTGCTTGTGTTAAAAGTGTTAAAACCCAGATACACCAGGTTCTCTGCCCAAGAGTTCTGTTTACCATGTCAAGGAAGAGAAATATGGACTAAATGGATGGCTTCTTTCTTTAATTTTCTAAATCTCACGTGTTCATCTGAATAACCTATTCTCAGTTCATGGTAAGAACCAACAACAAGTTACCAGTTAATAAACTATAAATTCTATCTCCTTGAAACTAGGACCTACATTTGTTGGCAGCCAGTCAGCTGGTGATGACATAACTCTTCCTCGTTTCTCTGGGATCACAGACTGTGCCTTGGCGACCTCACCTGAAGATGCTCCATCCATCCTGTGAAAGGCTTAGAGCCAGGAACCGGAGATTCATAAAGCCACTAAGAGAACCACTTCTAAGCGTACCTATTCAACTCCAGTAAGAGGAAAATAATGGTAGTGATAATAATGTTTGTAACGATTCTGGAACACAGAGAAGAGTGAGGAACTGAAGACCTTGCTGGGTTAGGACTGTAGCTGCTCAGGGCATCTTCTGCCCATGGGATCCTTATGAAGTCTTCAGCTCAGTGTCCAGTGGCAGCTGGTCTCTTCTCTGCCCTTCAGAGAGGCCGTCCTTGCCATCCCATGGCTTCCGCTGCTGTTGCGTGATGACGGCCAGACTGGCAGAGCAGCCCCTGAATTCCTAGGGGCTTGGGTTGACTTCATCTGGCCTTGGCTGTGGTACTTTCTCCTCTCTGTTTATTTCTTTGTTTGTTCTCTGGGCTCACTCTGGAGATGTCATTCCCCATCACCGTAGAAAATCTTTCTGTATTTCCCAACATCTATCAGTGCGTTTGAACACTATTACGTGGTTACAGAAAGATCAATTCCAAATGTCTTTCCTTCTACTTCAGACACAGTTTTAAATCAGGTTGGATCTGTATTGTAATTGTGTACTGGGTGCTTTCACGTGATTATCTCGTTCCAACCTCACGATGACCCATTCAGGTAGATATAAGTGGTGCTTCTTCACAAATAAGAAGACTCAACTCAAGGAGACTTGTGAAGGGTCATTCTCTCAATTGCCGGCTGGTTTCAAATGGTGGCCTGGCTGACCTGCTGTTGGGTCTTGCTCTTTTATCAGATACGTATGGTCTTCCTGCTTATTTACGTTTCATGTTCAAGAGCAAGTTCATTGGGGCTGAAAGCCAGCATGAGGAAGTATAAGGAATACTGAAGAGAACCTGGTTGCATATGCAGATTTTTCACCCATCTGCTGTAAGACTGGGGAAAACCATCTTTCCTAACTGGGCCTTATTTGTCTCATCTGTAAAGCTGAACCAGATGATTTAAAAACTCCTACGTATCTAAAGGCATGGATGTACAGTCTACAATTCTATCTATTTTTCTAGCCATGCCTGACAAATCCATTTATTCACGAGAATTTTCTTTTAATTTGACACAGAGGGAAAACTCACTTTCAAACCACACTTCAGATCATCAGGCTTGTTTGCAAGTGTTTCCTCCTTCCTGATCCACCTCCAGCCTCCTCCTGTTCTCCCAGCTTCACAAGAACTCAATACAGAGACACACACAGACACAGCCTCATATGCACACAAGCACACAACGCCCCCCTGGGATTGTCCTATGTGCCACTGTAGGTCTCAGCAGCTTTTCATTGACCTGGTTACCTCTGATTTAAAACAGAAAAGAGGATGAAGGATGGGACAGGTGCTGGGGTGAGAGAAGGAGAAAGACAAACAAAGGGAGGGCGGGAACAGCAAGCCCAGCCATGGGAACCTCAGCTCTTTCTTCTGCAAACACCCCATCCTGCCGCCTTGGCATCTCCCCCAATGATTCTGCATCTCCAGTGTTAGGCCGTGATCGCTGCCCAGAACTTCTGTCTCGCATCTGAGTGGAGGAATACAACTCCGAATACTCAGAGGCAGACAGAACGTTGGTACTCATTAAAGGCATGTGAAGGTTTGTGGAACAGCTTCCCGCATACGTATTAGTAGCCTCTGTCTCCACCTTAACTTTCAGGCATTGAAATTCAAGGATATTCAATAGAGAGAAAGACTTTTTCTAAAGTAGTGACAAAATCAGAAAACATTAAGAACCAGAAGGTCCTTGGCGATTCCGCTGCTCTGAGAAGACAAGTCCTGATGACAGTCAGCGAGTTCCCGCGTGTAGTGGCTCCTCCCACACCTTGGTTCTCACGCCCCATCAGGTACGCTGTTCATCTCTCAGTACCTGGAACACAGCCGAGCTGTTTCCTGCTCATCACACTCATACAGGCTGGTTTTTTGCAAGGAGCTCTATTCCTTAGACTCCTCCCATGACCATCTCTTTCACTCATCTGCTGAGATGCTCACCTGTCCTCAGACACCCCTGATCACCCTGACCATCGTAGGACATGCAACGGTGGGATATTATGTCAGTGATGCCTACATTTCCTTGTCTTTGTTTTTGTTTCCTTTCTTCCACATTAGACTGCAATGTCCAGGGGGTCCACGGCCATGTCTGTCTTCCTGCCACGCCTGCTGCAATGGCTGGACTGGAGTCCACACAAAGTACGTAATGATTAAAGCCACGAATCATCCTTTTGTTCTTCAGCTAAGTCCGGTCTTTAACAGACAAGAGCTCTGCCTAAGGCCACACTCAGGGGCAAAAGCAATCCAGGGTTTCAGTGAGGGTCCTCTGACTTTCACACTAACGTTGTTTCTAAGATGCTCTGATGCTTTGCCACAAGAGATGCATTTGCTGCGTATTTTCTGCTCTGACTTCTTTATATATCAATAGCAAGGTTTACATCTTCTTGTCTAATTATAATCAAACAGTTATTTAATTCCCAAGTCTAATTCTGTGATATGCTCTGATCCTGAGTCCTAGCCTGAGCCTTGCAATCACTACTCCTTAAGATATGCCAAGTGATACTATGGGTGTCATGAAATTCTCAACTAAAATTTAAGATGTGATAAATGCCACAGAGTGAAGGACAATGGGAAGGGTGGAAACAATTGACATGGCAGAGTGTTCAATTTCAAAAGATGTGAGACTCACCCTCCTACAGGGACTCAATGCCAAGTACCTCACAGAGTGTGGCCAGAACAACACTGGGAATACGAATAAATCTAGAAGTAACCCAAGATGCATGGCATTTGGCCTCACACTGCTCTGTCTACGGATGGAAATATGAAGGTTCTGAGGGATGCAGAGATTTGCAGAAATGGCACCAAAACCCTGGTCTCCTGACTCCTAACTTGGTATAATTTCCACTGAAAAGAGCAACTTCCAGAGAAGCAAAGTGGAAAAGGAAACAAGAATTTATGGGCCATGTTTCCTGGCTTTTTCCTATTAGCAATTGCATGTGGTCCATCCTCCCATCCTTCCACAATACCCAACCCCGACGAGCACCCACACCTGGGTCCCCCCCCATTAGCCTCTAACAAACACATCCTCTCCACATGGCACTGACTCCCCAGCTCCATGCTGGCTGACTGCTGCCCCCCCCTCATTACACCCCAAACCTCCCCCAACTCACTGTCACTGCACTTGACAACATCAACTTCCAGGGGACATGTTCAGTCCTTACTTTACTTGAAATCTCATTTATTTAACCACTTAGTAGCACCTGCTTTGCATCAGGTAATTTTCTAAGCCCTTTGTAAATATTAATTCATTTGACCTTCATAACCATCTTTCAGAATACACATCCCCATTTTACAAATGAGGATCTGAGTCACAGAGAGGATAATAACTTGCCCACAGCTAAATAAAAGTACGTTCACACTCCATAAACCCTTATGCCCAGGCTGCCTCTCTTCTTAATTGTTTTTTATTGTGGTAAGAACACTTAACATGAGATCTATAGGTTTAACATATTTTTGTGTCCGATCCTACATGGCTGACTATAAGCACAACAGATGTACAACAGATCTCTCGAATTTATTCACCTTATGGAACTGAAACTTTATACCCGTTGAACAGCGACCCCCAACTCCCTCCAGCCTCCTTGCTCCTGGCACCCACCATTCTCCTCTGTTTCTATGAGTCTATTTTAGATACCTCTTATATAAGTGAGAACATGCATTATTTGTCTTTCTGTGTCTAACTTATTTTACCTTGCATAATGTCTTCCAGGTTCATCCATGCTGTTGCATATGAAATTTCCTCCTATTTTAAGGCTAAATAATATGCCATTGAATATATATCTTTATCCACGTTTTCTTTATCCATTGATCCATCGATGGACACTTAGGCTTTTTTCCATACCTTGGCTACTGTCAATAATTCTGCAATGAACATGGGCGTGCCAAGATCTCTACAAATCCTGATTTCATTTCCTTTGGATAAGTATCCAGAGATGGAACTGCAGGATCACATGGTAATTCTACCTTTAAATTTTTGAGGAACTGCCACACCGTTTTCCACAGTGGCTGCACAACTTTACAATCCCACTAGGGCACAACATTTCCAATTTCTCCACATCCTCCCAACACATTTTTATCTTTTGATTTTTGGGGGACTAGCCGTCCTCGTAGGTGTGAGGTAATATCTCAAGCCTTGACAAGTGAGGAACACACTTTCCTGTTATGATCTTTTCTCCTGGCTTTTTTCCCTCCCATCCTATGAGCTGCTCAGTTCCCCTTTACTCTCGTAGAACCATTTCTCACAGAAGATTGTTGCCAGGGGTTCTGCCCCGAAGCCTCCTTCTACACTCTCTGGATGCCCACACCTACTTCTGTGGTTGGGTTGTGGGAATTCACAGTCCAGCTGCTTCCAAATGTGTGTTTTCAATGCTGACTTCCTGTCTGGAATTCACACTAGTGTATATAAAGCTCTGCCTTAATTCTTAACTTGCCTCTCTGTGGAAAACTCAAAGTCACAATTTAAAAAACGAAGCTCCCACTTCTTCCCCCAAAGCCTTGCCCCTCATTGTTTGCCTCTTTATCAACAATCTCCACACCGTACTCAGGTCAGAAACCTGGAAGGTATTCTTGAGTCCAGCAGACCCAATGACTATCGATCCTAATTATTCTATCTCCTAAAGGTTACTAGATTCCATCTTTTCTTTTCTTTTCTTTTTTTTATTCTAATTGTCTCCACTGTAGTTCAAACACATTCCACTCTAATTTACAACCCAGGAACAGGACTTTCAGGTTGCCCGGTAGGTAACCAGAGTGGGGCAGTAGAGATCCTGCTGCCTTGTGGCCGTTTCCCGTAACAACGACTTTAAAACCCTTGCTTATGGGCACTTCATATTCACAAGGCCTGCGGGGCTGTACATGACACCTGCCCTTGAAAAATGTCCTGGGATAGGTAATCGAAAACGACTTCAAAAAGGGCAGAAGTTTAAACAGTTTGACACTGGTTTAAAAAAACGCACATGAAAAGATAAGCAACATCATTAATTATTTTGGAAACTCAAATCAACACTATTAACGACTACAATGAGGTATCACCTCGCCCCAGTCAGAATGGCCATCATCACAAAGTCTGCAAACAAGAAACGCTGGAGAGAACGTGGGGAAACGGGAACCCTGATACGCTGTTGGTGGGAATGTAAAATGGTAACAGCCACTATGGAGAACAGTATGGCAGTTCCTTAAAAATCTAAAAATAGTGCCACCAGATGATCTGGCCATTCCACTCCTGGGCATATGTCCGGGGAAAACCATAAATCGACAAGACACATGCACGCCAACGTTCACTGCAGCACTTTTTACAGTAGCCAAGACTTGGAAGCAACCACTATGCCCGTCGAGGAATGAATGGATAAAGAAGATGTCACACATACATACAATGGAATATCACTCGGCCATACAAAGAACGAAATAATGCCACTTGCAGCAACTCGGATGGACCCAGAAATGATCATACTAAGTGACGTGAGTCACACAAAGCCAAATATCATACGATATCATTTATAGGTGGAATCTAAAAATCAATACAAATGAACTAACTTACAAAACATAAACAGAGTCACAGACTTAGAAAACAAATTTATGGTTACCAAAGGGGCAAGGGGGAGAGAGATAAATTAGGAGGTTGGAATTAGCAGATACACCCTTATATATAGAAAATAGATCACCAACAAGGACCTACTGTATAGCACCAGGAACTCGACTCAACACACTGTAATAACCTCTGTGGGAAAAGAATCCAGAAAAGAATACACAGACGTTTCTGTGTACGTTAATGTCTTCCTACCTGTATTCCTAGCTCTGGCTCTGCCTCTGTCCAACAATCCTCTGCATACGAAGGATTATTTCTCAAATGGATCTTAATACGTTCTCCCTTCCTTGAAAATCCTTTATGGTTTTCAAAAGCTCTCAGGATATAGTATAAAAGGAACTACACATTTACATGTCTTTCCGTGGTCTGGCCCCAATTCACCTCCTCAAACTTTCTCAAGATTTCTTTCTTCTCACTCATCAGATTTAAATGTAATACCTGAAACTATAAAACTCCTGGAAGTAAACACAGAGAAAAAGCTTCTTGATATTGGTCTGGGCAATGATTTTTTTCGATATGACATCAAAAGTCCAGGCAACAAAATTAAAAATATCAAGTAGGACTACATCAAACTAAGAAGCTTCTGCACAGCAAAGGAAATCAACAACAAATTGAAAAGGTAACCTACAGAATGGGAGAAAATATTTGAAAATCATATATTTGGTAAGTGGTTAATATCCAAAATATTTAAGGGACTCCTACAACTCAGTAGCAAAATACAAATAACCCAATTAAAAAACAAACAAACAAACAAACAAAGAAACTGAGTCGACATTTCCCCAAAGAAGTCATACACATGGCCAACAGGTATATGAAAAGGTGCTCAACTAATCATCAGAGAAATGCAAATCAAAACCACAATGAGGGCTTCCCTGGTGGCGCAGTGGTTGAGAGTCCGCCTGCCAATGCAGGGGACACAGGTTTGTGCCCCGGTCCGGGAGGATCCCACATGCCGCAAAGCGTCTGGGCCCACGAGCCATGGCCGCTGAGCCTGCGCGTCCGGAGCCTGTGCTCCACAACGGGAGAGGCCACAACAGTGAGAGGCCCGTGTACCGTGAAAAAAAAAAACAACAAAAAACACAATGAGCTATTACCTCACACCTGTAACAATGGCTATTATTTCAAAACAAAACAAGTGTTGACAAGGATGTGAAGAGAGAATCCTTGTACATTGTTGGTGGGAATGTAAAATGGTGCCGCCAGTACAGAAAACAGTATGGGAATTACTCAAAAAATTAAAAATAGAACTACCATATAATCTGGTAATCCCACTTCTGGGTATGTATCCAAAAGAATTGAAATCGAGATCTTGAAGAGCTATTTGTAATCCCATGTTTATGGCAGCATTGTGCATAGTATTCAAGACATGGAAACAAACTGTATGTCTACTGATGGATGAATGGATAAAGCAAAAGTGGCATATACATGCAAGGGAACGTTATTCAGACTTATAAAAGCAGGAAATACCATCATTTATAACAACATGCATGGACCTGGAAGATATTATATTATACTATGTGAAACACGTCAATCACAGAATGACAAACACTGCATGATTCCACGTATGACTCAAACTTACAGAAGCAGAAAACAAAATGATGGATGCCAGGGTGGTGGGGAGGAAGATACGGGGTGGGTGTCGGTCAACGGGTATAAAGTATAAGTTACACAAGATGAGTAAGTTCTAGGAATCTGCTGTACAACATGGTGCCTGTAGTTTACAATACAGTGTTGTGCGCTGTCTTAGGATGTGCTCAGGTTGCCACAGTGAAACACCGCAGACTAGGCAGTTGCTAAACAAGAAACATTTCTCTCTCACAGTTCTAGAGGCTGGAAGTCCTAGATGAGGGTGCCATCGTGGTGAGGTGACAGCCCTCCTGATGGCTGCAGACTTCTTGCTGTGTCCTCACATGGTGGATGGGATGAGGAAGCTCTCTGGGGCGTCACTGATAAGGGAATTAATCTTGTTCATGAGGGCTTTACTGTCCTGACCTAAACATTTTCCAAAGGCCCCTCTCCTAACATTGGGGATTAGGATTTCAACACATGAATCTGGGGCAGACACAAACGTTCAGACCATAGCATATGCACTTAGAAATTTACCAAAAGAATAGATTTCATGTCGAATGTTCTCCACACACACACCCCCATGCAAAGGGACGCAGGAAACTTTAAGAAGTGTTGGATATGCTTGGAAGCTTGATTGTGATGATGGTATCACTGGTATATGCACATGTCCAAATGCATCAAAATGTATGCATTAAAAATGCACAGTTTCTCATTTATCAATTATGCCTCAATAAAGTTGTAAAATAAAAAAGGGAAAATAAGACACCGTTTTAGCCAAATGAATCTAATTTGAGTGCCCCACTGCAACTGCTATGCATTCAGCTTTATTGTTCTGCCTCTGCCCTCTCTGACCAGATTGGACCTCTCATCTTTCAGATTTCAGAACATGCATCATTTCTTCCAGTAAACCTTCTTTATTCCTCAAGGTTGGGTCAGGTTCCACACATATATGCCCCATCACCCTTTGTATGTTCCCCACACTAATATGTAACCACAGAAACAAGTAGCTACAGACACTGTGCTATTTCCCTCCTGGGTGTTAAATTCCATTTCTTTAGCACAGTGTAGACAGTCGTATCCCTGGAACACAGTTCATGGACATCTGTTAAATGATACATTGAATACATTTTCATCATTTCCACTAATATCATATCTTTAATTTTGAGGGAAATTCTGTTCTCCAGAGTCTACTCTTTCATCTAATTTACTTTCTAAAATTATACATCAGATATTTCTTAGGAGAGCCATGTATGTCTTAAAAAGAGATCTAAAATTCTAGGGCAGTAGAATTTTAGCATTTCACTTTACAAAAAAACACATGGCTAGACTAAAAAGAGAAAACTTGTATTCAACGTGCTTTAGCATTCCTGAAGCAAACATCTATAGCATGCAATACTGTAGACTCTTAAACTCATTATGAACTTTTTCTGGAGGCTGAATTTTTTTAAATCAGAACTATTTTAGGCATGCGGATTTTTTTCCTGGTAATGAACCAGATTCTGCAAAGATTTAAAGTTCTTTTTGGCTGTAAATGATGCAGCTTTGGGAACTATCTGGCATTGAAACTATCTGGTTCAATGTGCAATGATTCTTTCCTCATGACTCTTCTGGAAGCTCTAAAATGGTTTTGGGAGCCGCTCTAGGCACAAAGAATCATATATTTCTGTGCCATCCTTCAAAGAGGTTTGTGTAATGACAGCTTGATGTTTCAGATCTTCTCAAGGATAAGATCGTCTTATTTTTATTTAAAAAGTAATTTCATTCTATTGTGTGGTTGGATTATTTTTTCTGGGAAAGCCCAATCTCTCAACCTTCTTTGACTATTTCAATCTCTTTCTTCATCATTTGCCTTTACCTTGAAGTTTTGGGGAAACATCTTTTAAAGAAGAAAATGTGCGGAACAAAGGCATCCGGATCTCCTGCATCTCAAACGAAACATACTGACACAGATTCCAAAGCTCATGCAAACAAAACTCTTCAGTTCTATACTGGATTCAATTCTCAACGGAGACATTTCAACTCAAAAAATGTAATGAGCACCATCACTTTCGTGTTCTGTTCATTTTAATCTGTGTGAGAGAATGAGGGAGGGTGGTCAGACTTTCTGCTTCTAGTAATGGATAGCGTTCCTCTCTTTTAAAAGAGTGTGCGGACTTTCACTACTTGTAAGGCAAATACCTGCCTCACATTCACATTCCCACTGAGGAGAACTTTTTAAAATGTTAAAAGCATCAAAGAGCTACAAGAGAAGGTAAATTTATGAAATCAAGTCTCAGAAAAACCAAGGCAAAACCAAGAGTAAACCCCACCCTCTTTTGCCTTGAGGGCAACTGCCTTTCCTGAAGAAAGGTCAGTGAAACTAGGAAGAATCTGATGACTTAACAGGGTAAGAGAAATTGAAAGCAACTAATTAGAAAGAGTCATGATCATGGCACTAGTTAATCTGGTGCCTGGGAGGATCACCCTCAATTTTTAGTGTGCTCGATATTGAGTTTTGATTTTCTTTTGGCATTCAGCATTCATCTCCATTCTTTTCTGTGTTTTTCTCTATATTATAGAGTCAGGAAACCTGGGGACTTCCTTTCCTACAGTCTCTATCAAGCAGGGCTCCATTTCAGATTCTGTCAAACCAACAGAAAGAACGATGGTGCCTCCAGAGGCTGCAAGATTTCCAAGAGCTGCAAGGTTTCTCCCAGAAAGTACCCGTGTCGTTGCTGCAGGCAAATTAGGTCACTCATAACTATGTCCAGAGAGTTCTGACACTTCCTGATTTCCACATGCAACGTGCTGCTTTCCCTATGGTTTTCCCAGCCCTTCCAACGGCTTTATGAGGACTGATTTCTCTTAAATAATCACAGTAGCAGGAAACAAAGTTTTCCTGACTGACTCCTAATTGATACAGTGAAAGACAATGAGAAGTAAACTTATACTCCACTGAACGTATACAACCAAATTGTGGCAACCGAGTGGTCCAGAGAACTCAAAATCTTGCAACTGCAGATTGCCTAGACTTTCAGCATCCCACACCCCTGCCCAGAACCAGAGGCAGAATAAAATTGAAATCTGCACCTTCAGCTTCAAATTACTTCTGAAAATTATTTCCCAAATCAATACATAGTTAAAGATAGCCAAGCACAAGAAAACAAGACTCTGTGTATTAGAATAATTGGGAACAACAATAACAATGAATGAGATTTTTTTTAATTGACGAAACTGATGAGACTGACCAAAAAACAAATAGGAAAGGCAAAAATTAAATCAGGAATTGAAAAACTGGACATCTCTAGACATTCTATAACAAAAAGATAGTAAGATATTATAAGCCACTTTATTTCAAGAAGTTTGAAACGTTAGATAAAAAGGACAAATTCCTAGAGAAACACAACTCCCCAAAACTCACTAAAGAAGAAACAGACACTCCAAATATTCCTCAAGACAGTAATAAAAGGGAATCATTAATGAATTCCCCATCATACACACACACACACACACACACACACACACACACACACACACCAGCCTCTAGATTCCTCCTGCCAGGCTTCTGCAGATGCTTCCAGCAGAACCTAACTGTATTAGGACCCATAAATTATATCCAGATAAATCTGCTAGGATCAAACAAAAGCATCTTACTAAACAACACCTCTGATTACACTGCAGGAATAGGGAGATGCAATTATGTCATCTCTGACTGGATTTTGAAGTCGTGATACTTAAGATACTAATTATTTTCACACACATGTAAAGCAACCAAACCCTCTCCATGGGGAACTGGGGGCTATTTAGAGCACCAATTTAAGCCGGTTTACACCTAATGAAGGAACTGTTCAGCACTGTGGACACAGCACATATTAAATGTGTAAGACGGCGGCAGATCCTTCCCACAGTTTCCAGAGCTGTGAATGCTCTTGGCACATGAAACATGGGAACTTTAGCACTCAGGGGGGAACTCACTCAGTCGGGTTTGTTTTTTTAAAGTCATATAAGTCAGCTTTGAAATTAACACTTTCAACTCAACTATAAAAGTGTGAGGAAGATAGAAATGATATGTTTATAATACTCTTAGGACCATGGCAAAATAGACTAATTCAGACCAAAACAAGGAAGGAGACTGCCGATTTATAAGAGAAAGACAGATTAGGAACCATAGAAGAAAACAAAACATTAATATATTGGGTATTTGTATTTTGTTCCTTAGGAGGTTGATTAAGCAACTCTGCAGCCACTTCCTGTGGAGGCCATAAAACTCTGAGAGAGGAAGGAGCTGTGGCATGAATACTGAGACCTGAAAGAAAGCCACTGGGTTCAAATGCTGACTCTGCAACAGTCTTGTCATGGGACGCTGGAGAAATAACCTATCATTCATTCACCAAGTCTGCAGAGGGCAGTTTTAAATGCATTTCAACTCTTTTAAGATATGAAAGTTGGAAAGGGACCCTGGACACCATACAGTCCCCATGTTTGATTAGAGCAGTACAGTGATGCCCCAAAGCAGTAAGATACCATTTACACCAGGATCCTTTTTTTTTTTTTCTGATTTTTTTCAACTCACCAGCAAGGATTTAAGTTCACCTAAAGAGTTTGAGAGAAAAAAAATTATATATAAATATATATAAAACTAATGCTGTAAGTTATTGAATCCCCTTAGGTATAATAATGGCACTCTATATGCATTATCTAATTTAAGTCTCAATATATCCATTTTATCTTTTTCAGATTGAAAAAAAAAGAAAACGGAAACTCAGAGAAGTTATGTAACTTGCTTAAATTCATATAGCAAGTCGGTGTCAGGAAACGCAAAAGATTCTTCTGCCTTTACTTTGTTTACTATGCTAATTTAAAAAGACTCTTTCTGCAACTTCCTCAGAACCAGATTCAAATCAATGCTTGTATGTCCATTATATACCAATAAAAAATAAATAAAAATAATCCAGACAAAAATACACTGCTTGGCTGTACATGAATGTTCATAGCAGCATTACTCATAACAGCCTAAAAGTAGAAAAAAAATATGTCCCTCAACTGATGAATAAATAAATAAAATGTGTGGTGGGGAGGGATATATTGGGAGTTTGGGATTGACATATACACACTGCTATATTTAAAATGGATAACCAAAACGGATCTACTGTATAGCACAGGGAACACTGCTCAATATTCTGTAAAAACCTAAATGGGAAAATAATTTGAAAGAGAATAGGTAACTGAATCACTTTACTGTATACCTGAAACTAACACAACATTGTTAATCAACTATGTTCCAGTGTAAAATAAACATTTTTTAAAATGTGGTATATTCATAAAATAGAACATTATTCATCAATAAAAAGTAATGAAATATTGATACAAGCTACAGCATGGATAAATCTTAAAAACATTATGCCAAATAAAAGAAGGCAGTCACATAACACATCATAATGTATGATTCTATTTATATGAAATGTACAGAATAGGTAAGTCTACAGGGACAGAAAGTAGACCAGTGGCTGTCTGGAGCTGGGAGATATAAGGGAAGGAATGGGAAGTGACCAGTAAAGGGTATGAGGTTGTTTTGGGGATGAGGAAAATTAAAAATTAAGTTATGGTTATGGTTACAGAATTTTGTAAATTTACTTTAAAAACTGGTTGCATACTTTAAATAAATAAGCTTTATTATATGTAAATTATGTCTCCATAAAATTGTTAAAAAATTAATGTTTAGGGGGCTAGGTAATGGTATCAAAGAACTCCTATAATTAATTCCCTTGAGGTCCCTTTAAGTTAATCAACCATCATCCAAGGTGAACAGAACACCAGGAAATCTGGGTACCACATAGGTCAGAAGTCTTAAATTTGAAGAATCAAATATATCTTTTTTTTTTTTTTTAAATTATTGGTGCCTTTTTGTCCTCACCAAGAAACCTTTGCTTTTCCTAAGGCCATGAAGATATTTTCTTTCCTTTTCTTTTAGAAGTTTCATAATTTCCACTTTAGGTTTAGGATTATAATCCACTTCAAATCATTTTTTGTGGAGAGTGGTAAATTTTAAGCTATTCTATCCCCTGTATGATAACTAGAAGTTCTACAACCCTTTCTTGAGGTAGGGAAAAAAAAAAAAAAACCTTTCCTATTCTTCTTCTCATTGGTTAACTTTTTTGTTAGAATCAACTGACCATATAAATGTGGGCCTATTTCTGAATTCTGTGTTCTGTTCCAGTAATCATTCACCGGGATTATGCCAATATATTGTCTTGATCAATGTGGCTATAGAGTAATTATTGATACTAGGAAGAATGAAACCTCCAGTGTTGTTTTTCCTCTTCTAGGTTGTTTGACTATGCTGAAGCCGTGGTAACTCCATGTAATTTTTTGACAAATTTCTTAATTTCTGTGGAATTTTGATAGGGATTGCACTATATCTATAGAACAATTTGGGAAAATAACTTTAAAAAATATTCAGTCTTCCAATTTATGGACATGGTGTAGCTCCACATTTATTGACGTCTTTAATTGTTTCATCAATGTTTCACAGTTCTGTAATTTTCAATATTGAGGTTTAACATTTTTTGTTAATTTTATTTCCAAGTATTTATGCATTTTCATGCTACTTGCTATAAATCAATTTTTATATTATTTTTAATTTGTTGTCAGCATAAAGCAATATACATATTCTTGTATATTTGCTTATTAACTATAGAAATGTATTTGTAAGTTCCTCACCTTCTACATGAACATTTATGTCATATGTAAATAACGAAAATTTTATGTCTCCTTTCCTAAACTTCTCGTGTTGTATTTCTTTTCCATGGCCTATTGCACTGGCCATGACCTCCAGTATTTTGTTGAATAAAAGTGATGAGTGGACCAAATGTAAAATAGATAGCTAGTGGGAAGCAGCTGCATAGCACAGGGAGATCAACTCGGTGTTTTGTGACCACCTAGAGGGGTGGGATAGGGAGGGTGGGAGGGAGACGCAAGAGGGAGGAGATATGGGGATATATGTTTATGCATAGCTGATTCACTTTGTTATACAGCAGAAACTAACACACCATTGTAAAGCAATTATACTCCAATAAAGATGTTAAAATAAATTAATTTTTTTAAAAAAAGGAGTGATGAGTGGGGATATATTTGACTTACGCCTCATTTTAATGGGGAAGTGTTCAATAATTTGCCTTAACAATGATATGAGTAACCGTTATTTTGTAGATGCTATTTATCAGGTTGAAGTTTTCTTCTATTCCTGGCTTGTGGAGAGTTTTGTCTTAGTGGGTTCAACTTTGTCAATTAATTCTTCTGCATTTATTTACATATATAATTTTTCTACTGTATGTTGTTAATTAACTACTTTATATTGAATTATCTTGACTAATTTTCAAATGTTAAACCAATCTTATATTCTTGGAATGAACTCTACTGGGTATATTATCAATTTTACATATGGCTTGATCAGACTTGCTACTATTTTATAATGCATTTTTTGTGTCTAACTTCATGAAAGATCTTGATTTATAATTTCTTTTCTTGCAATGTTTTTGTGGAGCTTTAGAATGAGAACATTTCTGGCTTCCTAAAATAAGTTCAGTAGTAGTAGATTACCATCCTCCATTTCCTGAAAGAGTATATGCATTTTTTCCTTAAATATTTGATACAATGATCCAGTGGAACTATCTGTTCCAATGTTTCCCTTTGAAGATTTTGACTGTGGATTAAATTTATTTAACAGATACATGCCTATACTGCTTCTGTATTTCCTCCTGAGTCCATTTAATTTTTGAAGAAATTAGTCAATTCTATTTAATTGTCAAAGTTAAAGTGCAGTATGGCAAGAAAAAAAGTAGAATACATAAAGATTGAAAAGTGAGATATAAAGTTGTTTTGATAACATAAATATTGATATAGAAAATGATAAGGAATCTACAGATAAACTTCTAGAGCTAATAAGTTAAAAATACGGGAATTACTGATATTTCTTTATGCTGACAACAAATGAAAGTAATCTTTGCAATATTACTTTATTTTTTAATGTTCTATCTGTAGTGATGTGACTTCTGTCATTGCACATATGGATAAGTCTGATTTTTCCTCTTTCTTTCCCCTTGATCAGTCTTGCTATATTTTCATCAATTTTATTGATCTTTTCACAAAATTAACTTTGAGGTTTCTAAAACTTTTCTATAACTTGCTCATTTTTTGTTTCTTTCAGTTCTCCTAGCTTTTCTATTTATTATCTTTCAATTAGTTTGGTTTAATAAACTAATTGCTTTGCTTACTCTTTCTTCTAACTTCTTAAAGTAGAAATAACTGATTTTAAATAATTTGTTTTTTTATAATATAGACTTTTCAAACTACAAATTTTTCTCTATCTTTAGCTGCTTCCCACGTTTATAATTTTCATTATGTTTTAGTTCAAAATACTTCAAATTTCTCATCATTTCATTTTGATCTATAGCTGATTTATAAACGTGTTTTTAAGTTTCCAAATATTTGTATCTTTTTTACATATTTTACTTTTGTTGATTTCTAGTTTATTTTTGTTATATTTTGTTGACTTATGATTTAGTTTTGTTATAGTTAAATAACGTATACTATTAGTGACACGTGCCAGAACCGGGTTGTTCTGATTTGAGACATTTATTACATATTCAGAATTTTAACAAACTTAAAATGAGACATGCCATGGGAATCTGCAAATTAGGGCATTTTTTTTGTTTTTTGAAAAGCTAGTTTAATGTACAAAAAATAAACACAATATTTCAGTATTTGATATTTTTGGATGTATTTTATGGCACTACGTGAGGTCTATCATGGCGTCTATTTCATGTGCTCTTGAATAAAATGTGTAGCCCTCAATATTATATATACATATTTCACACACATTGATTAACACTGTATACAGACCTTCTATATATTTATAATTTCTTTTGACCAAATATTAAGAAACATTATTAAAATGTCCAAATATGATTGTGGATTTCTCTATTTCTTTAAGTTTATCATTATGTTCTTCTTTATGCTGCTAATACTTCTTGTTTTTAAATATAATTAGTCTGATATTAATGGAGTCACAGCAGCAACATTTGCATGAAGTGTTTTCAAATTATTTCACTTCACATCTATCTGTTTCTATTTAGAGTGTCTAATGTGTACAGAATGTATTTGGGACTTGCTTTTTGTAACCTCTTCTGAAAATTTCTGCCTTTTAATGGGAATGTTAGCTCCATTTGCATTCAATGCAATTATTGGTATGTTTTGGTTTATGTCTACACTCTCACTATTTGTTTTCTAGCTTTGCCGTCTGTCTTCTCTCCTCTGTTCCTCCTTCCCCACCTTCTTTTGGATTAACTGACCTAACTTAATATTGATTTTAATTTCTTTTTTTTGTTTGTTTGTTTGAGAAATACATTTTACTGGTTTGGAAAGAAGTTAGATCAACACTGCCCCAAAAGTGATTTAAAGGGACTTTAAATCTACCCAGGAAAATGAAGGCGAGGCCTTGGTTAGATCCAGAAAGTGCTTCCTGGTGACTTTCTCATTATTTCTGCAAAGCTGGCTGTTAACATATAAAATCATTTCTCAGCAAAGTTAGGAAGTAGGTGACATTTATATTAAAATGCCTTTCTCTATCCTCTTTCACTGGGTTCCTTTTGCTTTCTTCTCCAGACTCCACCCATGATGTATCTTATGTCCTCTCATCTCTGATTTTTAAACAGGTATAAGGATGTCTTCTTTGTAGATAAACCTCCCGCTCTGTCCTGGCTACCAGCTCAGGCTTCTCTTCTAGGAATGCTTCTTGCACCATCACTCGTCCAAAGGAGCCACCGTGGTTTATTGCCTGCCTCCACTCACTGGACTATAAACTCCCTGAGAAATGACATCTCCCCCGGACCTCTTCGACCTCTTCACTGTGATGTCCCAGGTCCATTCCAGAACTTGCCAACTTGTTATATTCTTCTATTCATCCTCCCTCTCTTCTCCATCTCATCACTTTCGTCTTACTCTAGTCATTGGGTGATTTTAATTTCTTTATAGGTTTTTTAGCTATCCGTCTTCACAAACTTAAAAAAACAATTTGTTCTATGTATTATACCTAATTCTCTTCTACCTTATGAGAGTCCACTTTAAGTTAGGCATGGTATTATTTATGTAAAATGTTAACTGCTTGAAACTATCAAATTCTACTTTCTCAATATTCTGTGTTATTATTTTTACAAATTTTACCTCTAAATATGCAATAAACTCCCAATAAAATGTTAAATTTGTATTATACAGTCAATTGTCTTTCAAAGAAAAAACCCCCATAATCTTTTATATTCATCCACTCATCATTTTCAGTGCTCTCCATTTATTTTGATCTCAGTTTCCGTATGGTATCATTTCCTTTTATCCTGAGGAATTTTCTTTAGCATTTAGTCCAGTATGTATGTGCTTGCAATAAATTCTCTCAAGCTGTTTTTTTTTTTTTAACTTGAATATGTATATATTTCCTCGCACTTTTGAAGAAATTTTCATTGAATAAAAAGAATAGTGAGTTTCAAGAGTTTTATTGTTTTCTCTCTAGGCACTTTAGATATGTCTTTTGGCATCCACTGTTCTGGATGAAAAGTCGTCTACCATTTATATCATTTTTCTTCTGTATGAAATGTGTCAATTGTCTTTGGCTGCTTTTAAGATTATCTCTTTATCTTTTATTTCCAACAAGGTGACTACGATATGCCAAGGTTGCTTATTTTTGCATTTCCTCTTTCTATTGGTTTGGATATATTTATATTTTGCATTTATTGTGGTTGAGCTTCTTGGTATTGCAGATTGACTTTTGAAATTTAATTTAGTATAATCCATTATTATTCAAAATGTTTTATCTGACTCATTGTGCTTCTTCTTGTCCTTTTCTATAGACCTATAATTACACATATGCTCAACCATTTGATGTTGCCCCATTGGTTACTAAGGCCCCGGATTGTCCCCCATTATTTTTTTCTAATTTTCTTATTGGCTGAATTATTTTTATCTGTTTTCATGTTCAGTAACAATTTGTTCAGCAGTATCCAGTATGTTGTTATGTTCACCCATTAAAATTTCTGTTTCAAATAGAAAGTAACTACGGAATTTTAATTTGGTTCTTTTTGATACTATGACTTCAAAAATCTTCTCTGGTTCCCAATCTATTTTCTAATTATTTTATTCTAATAATTTCTAAATTATCTTTTCCCTTAAGTCTTTGAGCATACTTATAAGACATACTTACAATAGATTTTTTTTAAAAAAAGTACTTGCTGCTATTTTCACCATCTGTTTTAACTTGGGATCCATTTTTTTTTTTGAAATTGATAACACTTTAATTTAATTGATAACATTTTTTCAAGTTCATAACCTTTCCCTCAATGTTTGTAGATTAGTAATTTTTAATTGTATGCTGGTCATACTGACAATGTGCTGTGGAGAGTCTGGCTTCCTTGCTATTTTTCTGATGATGGCCAGTTGAATCACTGGTGAGTCCTTTGTTCTGACAATGTTTTGCTTTACTCTTTGGTATGGTGGACCTACTTGGATTTTGCTCTTAGTCCTAGAGTTGGACTGTTACCTAGGGGGTAGCAATGCCTTTCTGGGCTCGCCAATGTACCTCTGCCATGAGGAAAGAGGTACCCAGTCTGTATGTGTTGGAAGTCTCCAAGCACTCCACAGCCTTTTGCACCCCACTTTAAGTCTAGGGCTACAACAGAGGATTTTTATTACGTACCAGAGAGTCTCACCCTGTACATGTAATGCCTAGTCCTCAACCAAAGACCAGCCATGAATTCCCTTCCCCACAAATTCCTGCCAGCCCAGCAGGCTGGACCTCACGTCTGTGTCTTTTTACTAAGAATCCTATGCTGCTCATCATTTAATAACCTGTGCTATCGATCATAGGAAAGTGCACACAGAGCAGGATGCTCGGCAGCCACAACTCTCACCTCTTGGCTTTCTCTCCTGTCCAGGACCAAGTCCGATATTGCGTGCTCTTCAATGTCTGAAAGTTGCTGTATGTGTATGTCTAGTTTTCTAATCATTTTTCTGGGAGAGTGAGTCTCATCCCAATTAACCTATCATAGCTAGAAAGGAAGGCCCCTGGATATGTTTCTTCTACTGTGAATATTTTGCTCTAAAAGTGCCAGGTTTTTTAAAGTACAGCAGGAAATGCAAATTAACACACATAGGCCTCCTTATTTATAGTCAACAAATCTAAAGTCATGTGATGCTGAGCTGCTGCTAGGGCCCCAAAGCTAATCATTATTTCTAAATAGGAAATACAAATCTTGTTCATTAATGGTGGAATCATTACCCCTGAAGAGATCTTCTTTAAGTGCAACTTTTCTGGTACAGCATGTTACAAATTCAGTTTTCCCACTCATGTTCTGTTATACAGTATGACAGAATCTGATCGACCCTATACAAATAATTACATTACCATGGAAGTGAAGACATTCTGTAAAGTAGATTTGGGAGGAAGGCCTATAATTTCTGTTGTGTTTTCTACAGAGGCAGCCTATGATTTCCACAGTGGAACTATCTACAAACATAGTATGATTATCTATATATTTTTATCTATAAATAATTAGATTAGCACAATTCTATATTAAATGTGGCTTTAATCAAATATCACTTTGGATTAGTTTCCTAGGGTTGTCATAATAAAGTTCCACGAACTGGGTGACCTAAAACAACTGAAATTTTTTCTCTCTCGCTTCCAGAGGCTGAAAGCCTGAAATCAAGATATTGTTAAGTTCATACTCCATCCGAAGGCTCTAGGGAAGAATCTTTCCTTGCCTCTTTCCTTGCTCCTGGTGGTGGCTGGCAACCCTTGGTATTCCTTGGATTGCAACTGCACCTTTCCAATCTCTGTCCCCTCTGGCACATGGCCTTCATCCTTGTGTGTTCTCTCTCTATGTTTCTGTGTCCAAATTTCTCCCTTCTGTTAGGGACACCAGTCACTGGCTTTAGGGGCAACCCTAATCCCATATGTATGCCTATTCTTTCCATTTCATGTCCTATGACACTGTCAAAATTTTCTAGCATAAGATTAAATGGTGATGGTATATTTTCCTTCTTCTGATTTTTATAGAAATATCTCTAACTGTTTCACTCTTGAGTATGAATTGTTAGTCTAAGTCAACATTTTGATTATGTTCAGAAAGTATATTTCTATTAATGACACTTGACATTTTATTGACCACTCAGCCTCCAACCTACCACTTCTTCTGGCTTTAAGGACCCCAACTGTATTAGCCATAGTGGGATGCAGAGCTGAACCTCCCATCATGGAAGACAAAGAGAGTTATCCCCTTACTCTGCCAAGAAGCACAGAAATTTGATGGAGGCTGGTCGACCAGATGCTCTCACCCTTGATACTGAATCCTGGATGAGTGGCAGAGAGGCAATGAGCTATAGTTCATGGTGGTGATGGTCTAGCAGCAGTGCCCCATCAGTGTCAGACGATTTCAAGGGCAGGTAGACTATGGAGATGACAGGGGCATGGAGGAAACCTCTGCACAGCTAGCTGTCATTCAAGGCAGCAAGTAATTCTTATCACAAAAAGATATCCAAGCAGGATGACTGGGAGGAAATAATCACTAGTTCCATTGGAAGATCAGAGAGAAAACTTCAGAGAGGAAAAGGACTCAATAAAGAAAAGATTTTTGACAGCAAAGAGAGAGGGAAACAAGATGTCCTATGTTATTCCTTTGACAGATCTTCAATTTTTTTTCTATTAGAAAAAGTTGCTAGGATATTAAAATTAGCCCAGCTGGCCACCTATGAAACTTGATGATTTGAGTACATTAACTTTTGATACTGATTACCTCAAATTACATGTTTTTCTTAATAAATTTTTTAAAAGATTTTGCATTATAGTCTGCCCATTATTCAGAGAGGAAAAAAGGATACAGAAAAAAGATGGACAAAGAATTCTCCAAATGATCATTTTGTATTAATTCTAGCAAAATCAGTAACGCATTAAGCATTATCCACTAGTTTTATTTTAGGGGTCCAAGAATGTTTCACTAGATTGTAACTTTTTACAGGCACGAATGCCTTAATCATTCTTATATCACCTCTGGCATCAGCATTTTGCCTTTCCCAGAGACTTCAGTAATAAACTTGTTCATGGTGGTTATGAAATCATGTCTCCCACTGGAAAGAAGAGAATAAGGTCACAAACTCTAAAATATCATTGGTGTTCTCTGTTCCTACCTGAAACCAAGTCCAGAGTGTCAGGGAGAACCACTGCTCCTGAATTTCAGTCATTGTTCTTTGCTTTAGACATTAGGTTCTTGCTGTTAACAGCAACTGCCAAGTCAAAGCATCTGTTTATTTTGTATTAGGGTAGTGATTCCAATTTAAAATGTAATGCTTTCCTGCTGTTTATGCATTTCCATAGGCCACGCATCCAAAAGAATTTATCAAAATCACTATTATGGATCACTTATTGTCAAGTATATCGTCACTCACTGCACTGAAGATCTATTCCAGATGAATAATGCAAACTGTATAACCCACATTTTGCATAGCTTATAACTGATTATAATTTTTATATTTATATTTTATATTTATTATTTATTTGCTCTTACACAGCAATGCTCATAGTGCAGAGGCATGCTCACCTCAGGAATCTCATAATATCAAAGAGGTCCCAAGAATCCTGTTTTGTATGAGAAACCACAAAGTCTTATTGGGATAAGTGAAGAATTCAAATTAAGGCTCAGAGTTTATCCCAGGATACCAGTAAGAGAGGGAGAGACAAACGATACCTCAGCATCCCACGACCATACACCCCCGTCCAAACATGCACAGACATCGTTGCAACACATTACTTTGCATCCTAATGTAGCAGAGAACCAGAAAGCAGGGGCAGTGAACAATTAATCAGTGGAGCAGAGCAACAGTGAAAGAAAGAAAGAAAACACAAGGAAAGAACCCACTGGCGGCAGTAAACTAGAATATGGCACCCAGACTCCCCAGGGAACACTTCATGGCCTTTAGAACTGGCAGGAGCATCAGGATATAGGGCTTAAATTCTAGTAAACATTTTGGTATAAAGTTCAGGAAAAGAGGGGAAGTTGGGTAGTAAAACATAATACAGAGATGCTCAGTAAGTACAAAAGGCCCTGATTTCTCAGGATTATATTTGTCTAATATTTCTTACACTGCATGTCTACCCTCTATTAAATAATGAAAGCAGTATCTATTTTATCCTTAGTCTAACTGTCACAGAACGCCTAACAATTTAATAAAAATTTAGTAAGTCACAATCAACTATCAATTAACTATGCACCTTAACATTACTCATGAACCATCTCAGTGGACTTTCACAGTAAATGGTGTTTTTTCATACTTCAGTTGATGCCTCCACCTGCAACCCATGGTGGATATTTACCTCTTGTTAGTCTAGCATTGCTGTAACCATCAGGGATGGCACCCTTCTTCTTTCAGAACCTGTATCTCCTTCAACCCAGCCTGGTGGTTTCAGCAAAGGCCATCACGTTCAGAAGGGATCTCAGCAGGATTGATGCAGGAGGGAGGATTGATGCAGGAGGGAGCATCTGACGCACCCAGAGCTCTTCAGACTACTTTCCCTCATTGGAACCGAAGAAGAGAGGCAGCAGTGGACCCCTAGAAGTGAAAACTATCAAAAGAGCGTTTTGGAAATGGCTAGGATGCTTCCTACGTGTCGCGTGCAAGAAGCTGATTTGTTGTGGGGAATGAATGATGCTTATATGCAAAGAGGAGGGAAAAGAAATGAGAGAGTGATGGTGACATTCAAGTCCCTGGTTCCAGCTGTACCTGAGGTCCACCTGTACACCTGTATCTTTTCATTTTCACGTGGGTGTGTTGCTCTATATCATTTTCTTTCCTAGACCATGAGTCAATACATTCTTCTTTTATCTAAGTAGATTTGTATCTTTTGTAACCAACAGTCCTGCCTAATTCACCCCCTTTACAACATCCCCTGACTTATCCAATGCTATCAATTTAGGTCCACATTATTTCTCTGGAGCAACAGACCTCTAACTCACCTCCATGCCTACAGTAAACTCTCACTTCAGTTCATGATCCATAATATAACTAGGGAGGATTTTCCAAATGCAAATCATATCATGATGCATCCTGCACAGTATTTTTAGCGGTTTCTAAAACTTTGTTATTTTTAGAATAACATTTGTATCATTCTGAGACATTCGTTATCATTCTGAGCACCTATCATCCAAACTTTCTTTCTATTTGCAAGAAATCTCCCAACACGCAGGACTTTGAGAGACAAATGTCAGAGCTTCTCTAAGGAAGCCATGGGGTGCAGTGCCTGACATCAAGCTTCCTGGAATTCAGGGCCAGGTTCAGCTGACTGAATATCCCACCCAAGAACATCAGATATGTGACTCAAAGAGGGAGGCTGACTGGATTCAGTCTGCCTCAGGGTTCAGCA
>NW_006796769.1:939481-964015 GCF_000442215.2 Lipotes vexillifer | reverse complement strand
TCAGCAGGACTGTCCAAAATAGCAGGAGCAGCAATCCTGGTAGAGGGATTTTAACCAGCCCATTCCTGTGGCTTGACCTCAGCTGTGCTCTTCCCACCTGGCCGCCTCAGGTCCCGGACGTTGTTTTGTGCTCCCCCATCAATTACACAAGTTCCTTGATCAAGTTGAGTTACTCTGTCCACTAGTGCTGTGCAAGATCACTCAGTTACCTTCAGTCATTAGCTGCTAACTGGAACTGGATCCCTCATCCAAGATGGCAGAGGGAAGGAAAGAAAGCTACCATGAGCAGCTCACATTTGACCATACCTTCTATAAGGGGGAATCTGCAGAGAGTCTAGAATAACGTACTTTAAAATATAATGTCCACACTTAAATATCACTCGTCAAATTATATAAAAGGAGAGGGTATCATCTGTCACCAGGGAAATGCAAATTAAACAACAATGGGACACCACTACACACCTACTAGCATGGCTAAAATCCAGAGCACCGGCAACGCGAAATGCTGGGGGAGATGTGGAGCAACAGGAACTCTCGTTCACTGCTGGTGGGAATACATAAGAGCGCAGACACTTTGGAAGACAGTTTGGCAGTTCCTTAAAAAATTAATCATACTCTTACAGTATTATCCAGCAATCACGCTCCTCAGTATTAACCCAAAGAAGTTAAAAACTAATGTCTGCACAAAAGCCTGCACACCGTTGTGGCTTTATTCATAATTGCCAAAACTTGGAAGCAACCGAAAGTTCTTCAGTTAGCAAAGGGTAAGTAAACTCTGGTCCATCCAGACAGTGGAATATGATTCAGTGCTTAAAAGAAATGAGCTATCAAGCCATGAAAAGACACGGAGGAAACTTGAATGCATATGACTAAGTGAAAGAAACCAACCTGAAAATGTTACATACTCTGTGATTCCAACTCTGTGATGTTCTGGAAAAGGCAAAACTATGGAGACAGTGAAAGGATCAGTGGTTAAGGGCACAGGGGAGGGATGACTAGGTGGAGCACAGAGGAATTTCTAGGGCAGTGAAAATACTCTGTATGATGCCATGATGACGGATACATGTCATTATCCATTTGTCCAAACCCATAGGATGTACAACACCAAGAGAGAACCGTAATGTAAACTATGGACTCTGGGTGACGATGATGTGTCAGTGGAGGGCCATCAATTGTAACAAATGTACCTTCTGGTGGGGACGGTGATAATGGGGAGGCTGTGCATGGGTGGGGGAAGGAGGGATCTGGGAAATCTCTGTACCTTCCTCTCAATTTTGCTGTGAACCTAAAACTGCTCTAAAAATATAAAGTATTTTTTAAAAGAGTGGATTATAAATTATACTGGAAAATGCAATGTTAAACTTTTTATAGACCAAGATACCTTTTTTCGATTCTCCTTGATAAGATGAAGACTAAGAGTGATTTTCATGGGACTTTCTCCAAAGCACTCCTGCCAGACTCTGCTCTGCGTGATAACAGGTTGCTCCAGTTCTTACATTCATTATTTAGTGTCCCTGGAATTTTAAAGCCCTCTTAGGTTTGTCTTATCTCCTATCCTGGTACCTTCCCATACCTTCGGCATCAATAGAAATAAATTGTTACAGTATCATCACATGACTTTTCAGTCACATAAAGTTAAAAAAAAAAAAAAACACCAAGATTCTTATTTCAGAGTACTGCATGTACTTATCTATTTTTATGCTTCAAGAACTTTTCTTCCTCTAAAACTCTCTTAAGAAATCAAGAAAATTCACTCTTGGTTCCTTATTCCCTATTAGTTGTAATGGACAGTGAGTGAGAATGTTTTCAGTTTTCTGCCACTTTATAGCATTTTAAGAGAGGGTTAACATAGAGACATTTATTCATTTTATTGGAGTTCAGCTATTTTCACACTGTTTAAATTAGAAAAGCCTTTTGATACCATTTGCAAAAGGAAAGTAAACAAGAAAATATGTTAAATGAAAAAAAAAAACAGTTAATATAAAGATCAGAATTGTTCAATATTATTAAAAAGGAAGAGAATAATATTGGCCTCAAGAAATATGTTATCTCTATTGAGACAAATGAATACAATTTCATGCCTGAAGGATACTCTGATACAGAAATATTACTAAGAATCTAGAGGGGAGGCAATTTGGGGAGCATCATCTAAATATATGCAAATCAGTGGCCCAATTCCTCAGATGGTTTTTAACAGATGACCTATTCCTAGGTAGAATCCCACTGTCCTTTTCTTCCATATTGGTGGTTTTTACTTTCTTAAAATGTCTACCTCTCACTCACATAGGTCACCCTACTAGATCCTTAGTAGGTGTTCTTCCAAAACCCAACAAGTGACTGTTTTCTAGGGACTTGGTACTGGGAATCTCCCCCCTAAAGATTTAACTGCTTGTTTCACAGACCCGGGAGAGAAAAGAGGGCAGGCGTCAGCCCCTGACAGTGAGGGGTGTTCATGTCTCTTTGGCTGTGGGAAACTGACTAGGAGTCCTGCCTTCCGCACTTCTGAGTGGTCTCCCTTCCCCAACACAAGCTCATGAGAAATTCCCCTTCCTTGTACAGTTCTCTCCGGTTTCCTCATAGTCACATTTTCAGGAGTTGTTTCAACAAAACCTCTCACGTTTATCTCAGGGAAACCCTTTTTCATGAAAGGAAACTGGACCCCATTTCTGAACATTTTCTTTGCAAACCACAAAGGGCTCCTGGAAACTGAAAACAGAATCAAGGATGACTTTCTTCACTTATCATAATATTTCTTCCAATTCTACTTAGATCTTACTTTTGCTTTGAAGTCTTTCCCAAATGCTCCAGAAATGATTTATACTCCCTTGCTCTCAACTTAGCATCTATTATTTGAATGATTCATCTGTTCTTATTACAAGCTAAACTGCATTGTTTAGACAGCTTTACATGTGTGTCTATTCACTGCAACTTCCCAGGGTAGTTTTGTGTAGAACTATGTCTAGTATCTGACCACATAATAATTTTTTCATAAAATCATCTACTTAGCTATTCTTTCTACTAAATTGCATATCACAGAAAACAGATGTGTCAATTATGGAAAGACACTGTACATTTAAAACACAGCAGATAAAATATGGCTCATAAACAAAAGGGCAGATTTTCTCAGAAGGAAATTTTAAAAGGAAGGTAACAATAACCCTGTCTGCAAACTTGAAACACTGGGAAAGTATAAGCCCTACATTTCTAGGAGAATTTAATTTGGTATCTTTACATGACAAGAGTCTTCTGATACTTGAATTGATGAATGTATTTCAAGAGTTCATTTCTGCTCTAGTGCAGCCAAATTTCTGGTTCTGCTGAGAAAATGTCAGTGTGGATTTTTGCACAGTTGAATAATACAAGGGCGTCCACTCCCTACTGGACTTTGGAAAAATTAGAATCACAGGAGTGCTGACTCAAGAAGAAAGAAGATGTTTGAATAATGTTACAGTCATTGACAAAATTGTATCAGTAATTATATAAAACTTCCCACACAGTGCCTGATGGCCTTGCAGATGAATTCAACACATAAGGAACAGATAGCTCCAAATTACATGGAATTAAAAGATTCCCCCCAACCTCTCTTTTAATAAAGGAGTTTAGCTACTGTTTAGAAATATTGAGTTTTTTTTGTGATCAGGTTTTGTAAATAAATTTTGAACATCTGAAACCAAGGTGTACCCATTTTTAGCATTAAGAATACAATTTGATCTAACTATGCTATTAAGGTCTTCCATTTCTTGATCTCTTATGAAATGAAAGAAGTAAAACAATGTCTCTTGTAATTATGTGTATTTATTTCTACTTTTATAAATCTCAGTTTTTGCTTTATAAAGACTTAAGCTATGATAGTTGGTGCTTAGAAAACCGTAAGTATTATATTTTGATTGTGAATATATCGTGTTCTTCAACATTTTAGAGTGTCTGTCTTAAACAGTGGTCTTTAGCCTAAAAGTACTTTATTTGATTATAAGATTATGACTTCTACTAGGTTACTTTATTATCTCTCTCTCTCCCCCCCCCCACCTACCCACCTATCTGTCCAGCATCTATCTGCCTACCTTTGTCTACCTATTCATTTATTTATATTTGCCTGGTATGTGTTTACCCATCTACACTTTTCATTCTTTTTGAGTCATTCTATTAAAAGTATCTCATATAACCTCATAGACAGGGTTTTTGACCTCTCTTCATTTGCATTTATATGTTGGTATTATATCAGTTATGTAATTATTTTAAGCTTGTGTTTTACACACTTAGAAAATGACCATGTAGTCTGTTTCATCAGGGCACTATGTTTATATGTGTATGTCTGTGTTTATGTATAGATAGATATGTAGGTCTATCTAAGTGTATTTTTTTCTTTTATGAATAAGAATTTGATGCTACAAGTAAGTCTCCTTTATCCTTTATGTGTATCCAGCAATATCTGCTTTTCCTTACCTTCTTTCCAAGACAGCCTGTATTGCTTTTGCTTCTGACTTTTTCTTACCACTTATTTCCTGATCTCTGCCAGCTAACATTTTATCTCTTCTCATAGGTTTGCCGTCTCTGCCCTGAAATTTTGCATTCCTACCTTATGTTCTTACTTCATAAATGCAGAAATTCTATTTTTTTAATTTTAGTAGCTTTTTAAAGTTCCTTGTGACATGCTTAGGCACAATTTATAAATACTCATTAATGTATTATTTTTGGTGAAAGTTCTTTCTTGATCTTTTAGTTTTCCTCACAATAACCAATATCCCCTGGCATATAATCTAGAGAGGATTTTGCATAGGTACCAGGAAACATCTACAAGACTGTCCATGCATTCCTAAATTCTCCATAAAAACGTGTGTATCAACACCTGGGCCCTAGTGGGGGAAGAGCAGAAGTGAAACCACTTTTAGAAAGAATGGCTCCTACACTGCGAAATACTAAGAATAAGTCTGAGACCTGGTGGAGCAGAGAAGTCGCTACTCTGAACACAGGAAGGGGGTGGGAAACGTGCAGAACAAGATGTGGCAGTCTTAGAAAGACACAACTGCTAGGTGACAGTATCATGACTTGGAAGGACAGTAATCCATCGAGGTTTACTGTGAACATGAAAAAGGAAACCAGAGACCGATAGGATCCTCCAGAAAGAAAAGAGAACAAAGTTGAACCAATTAGAATCCAAAATCTTCACCCACACCTGGTTCATGGATACATAAAACATTACAAAATATTTCAGATTACAGGGGAAAAAAATACCCAGCTGCCATGCAAATCTACTAAGAGCAGGCATTAAAAGAAGCCGACACTGATGAAAAACCTTCCCAAAATCAATCAGAGGAACACATTTACAAATTATCCTAGCCTTAAGGTATCCATAAGCAACTATTCATAGATATGAAAAAAACACACACACAAACTTTCAATCACAACTTTAAAACCTTAGACAGAGATGGACAAACACAATGAGACATGAATTGAGAGTCACCTGAACTCAGGAAAGAAATCCAAGGGGGAAAAAAAATAACACCTTCAAAATAAAGAGTAAGTTACCAATTCCCCAAAGAGAAAGGAATGCAAACAGACCATAAAATAAACATGACATAAAGAAATATATATATAAAGGATCAAGGAGGAAGTTGACAGAAGGTACAATAAAATTATAATTAGAGTGCTCACACTGTGAATACACAAAACAGTATAACAGATTCTTTAAAACTCTCATCCAATAAAACTTGTCAAAAGTTAAACAATACATGAATTTGCATACTGAAAGGGTCTACTGAGTATCTAGGAAATTGACTTAGAATGGTCAATTCCAAGATATAACCTAAGTGTGTTTATTTGACTGTAAAGAAACATTTTCTAAGCTCCCAGGAAAAACAAGTAAGTCACTTACAAAGGAAATAAAATCAAGTTGGCATCAGACTTATTGAAAGCAACATAGAAAGGAAGGTACAAGAAAAGCAACACTATAAATTCAATAAAAGAGAGAGCCAACTATTACATTTAATCAAGTTATCCTTTAAGTATGAATCTATGGAAAATGCTTTCCAAAGTTAGAATTCAGGGAATACTGCACTCATGATCTCTTCCCAGGGCATCCAGGAGACAGTGAGCTTCATCTAATCAAGGCATAACTGGGGGGACTTAAACAAAGACCAGTGCTGGGCCCCGACCATATTTAATGTGGATGTACAAGTAAATCAAAAGTGGGCAAGAGGGGAGCATGGCTGACAATGTCAAAATAACTAAAACAAAAGGGAAGGAGAAGACACATTAAGCTCATCAATGATCACAGAAGTATCGATAAGACATCATTTCAATTTGATAAAGCACATAGCAGACGTCTGAGCTGGGAAAAAAATACTCAGCTCATTATTAAGGTATTACTATGAAGTTAATCGCTAAAGCAAAAATGCACAACTTCCTAAATATAATAAGTAATACAAATAAATAAATAAGAGCACATAGAGAAAGGAACACAGTGAACCTAACAAAAATCTACAGTAAGTGTAACAAAACTATAAAATTCATATCACTGTTGTATACGTGAAGCTAATATCACATTGTAAATCAACTATACTCCAGTTTAATATATATAATTTATAAATGTAAATGAGCATAAGTCAACTATTAAGAAACGTATTTGAGAGTAGTCTGCAGAGAAGAGACACACCCAAAAGTAAAGTGAACTGGAAAAACTGAAAATAAAGGGATGGGCATAGATATTACAGAGCAAATGCAAACAACAAGGAAACAGAGTTGTAAAAGACAAGGTAGAATTGAGGCTAAAAAGCTTTAAATGAGTGGAAAAATAAAGAAAAAAGAGGCTACTGTACGTAAAAGACCCCAATTCACAATAAAGATGCAATATTGATAAATACCTACCCTACTCACTAAATATTACAGAAGCCACTACCATTAAATAGAAACTAAAGGAGACACAACAAGAAATAGATGGAAAAACACAAATTAAAGACGGCTAACACACCATTTTCAATCCAAGACAGGGCAAAATAACTAAAAATAAGTCAGAATAGAGGCAGCATGAATTATCTAATCAATTCAGTGGACTTTTTGAATATATCTCTCACTTTGTCCTCAGATAACAGAATAGATCTACCAAATACACATGAAATACCTACCAAAAAAAAAGACCCTATCTTAGGACAAAAGAAAACCTCAATAAATTCTGTAAAATTGAAGAGTAAATAGTAAATGAAATTTCTGTGACAACCATGTCAGGCTGTTATGTGCAGTACATGCTATGGACACCAAAGAACAAAACAAACACAGCAGGAGCCACATAAATCTCAGGGCTGGGGCAACATGGTTCTTGGGTCTTGGATATGTTGGCAGAAAATGACATTCCTTCAGCCTTTCAGGTAAACACAACCTTCTACTACATCTCTGTATTTTGTCCACTGTTTATAGTGGTTTCTGTAGCTCTGCCATTATTCCAGATTCCAGATTCCTAGGGCAAACTTTCACATCCTCCCTACAGGGCTGAGGTCATAACTGGAATCATACTTTTTTTCCCGTCACATTCAGATCCTAGAAATTCCCAGGTCTTGTAAGATCTCAGAGGCTTTCAAGTTCTACATCCTATCACTGTCTGCGGTGTCAGGAATGGGTATTTCTGCTTGCCTTGGAACTCAGCTTCTAAAGCAAATACAAACATGGTCTCCTTTACATTTTGTGTCCATAATTCAAACTATGTTTACATATTTGTTTTAATAACTCTTTCAAAGAATCCCTCTCAACAAGACACAAAATGCTTATAAGTTTAGCTTATTGTATACTACTCTGATTTCTCCAATTTTGTTCTAAGTCAGCACTTATGTAAACAAAAATATTTTATGAGGGTTCAATTAAAAGTTAATTAAAGAACAGAGAGGTTCTTCAAACATCACTCCGCTGTTATTAAAAGGCTATCTTTTAAGTAAATCTTTGAAGGTGTTTCAATTTTCCCCCAAGTAGAAAGGTAAGTTTCCATTCAAAGTTACCCTTAGATTGAAATATTTTAAAATAGTGGGACTTTAGTTGGATAAATTATTTCCATTCCATTTTCACTAGGACGCTTGAATTCTGTTCTCTTTTGAATTCCTGCTGTACCAGTCCTGCCTTCCCCAATCTCAGACCCCGTCAACTATTTTCTTCCAATTATTTCTAGCCGAGCACTAGAAAAAATCACATAAACCTCCTGAGTCACATCCCTATACATTTGTGGTTTTTCTTTTTAATTTTTGAGCTGAGTTTCAGTATTATTCCTCCAGCCCTTAATTGGCTTTGTTTTCCATTCCCTACGGTGGCTCTTCCCAACCTTTGCTGTGCTCTCTAGCCAATTTCTTCTTCCCAGTTCTACTTGGTTATCATCGTGATCTAGCTTCAGACCTCAAAAATAACGTAGAGACTGGATGGATTCTCACATTCTTTTCCTTTCCAGATCTCTCTCCACTCCTATACCGGAACAACCCCCTCTGCGTTCTTTCCAGAACTTTCTGCCATGCAGGTAGGTGGTTGGCAGGTATTCTGCTCTACAACCAGCACTGGATTTGGTGCTGGGAATACATAGATGAGCAGTATATTCTCAAGCCTCCTCATTTAAAGGAGACCTGACAGTCTAATGGGGAGACAGACTAGAAAACATCATTTTACATTACCATGTGATTCATGCCCTGAAGAGGAAGTGGAGAACCTGCTTCTCTTTCAACTTAATGAGTGCACCTGGTCAAGAATGGTGTCTCCAAGGAAGAGGTACCAGAGATGGGTCTGGAGAGTCAAATACAAGGGCTTCAGGTAAAGTCACTTGGGAAGGATTTTCGAGGGCAAAGGGGGAAAGAAATCATGGAAACGAATCCAGACAGTTCTGCTCCAGTTTGCCTTTGTTTCCAGATCGCTAGCTCACCTCTCACTGTAGCTCAGCTATAATTCTGGTTGCCCAGGACACTGTGAAGACCCACCCAGTTCCCTTTCAGACCCTCCCCAGTTGCTGGCAGTGTCAGCTGAGCATCTCTGGGGCTTGCCTGAGGCTGGAGAGAGTTCCCTGTGGGATGGGCTGAGGTCTTCCTGCCTCTGCATCCCAGTGGAGCTCCTCCTCCTGCCCAAGCCTGCCCCCTTCCTTTATGCACAGGTTTAACCCAAGCATGCTCCCCAGTCCAGTTCCTGAGAGCAAACCACTGTCTGAGAGTCATCTGCTGGCTGGGGAACCCAACTGGATGGAGTTTCTAGTTTTAAGGAAAGAAGAGATCCATGAAGAGCTAGAAAAGCTGGGAATAAAGGCTGTGAAGGCATCCAGAGTGTATCCCAAATGACGGAGAGACTTCCTGTAGTTCCTAAAAGTGAAAGTATTTCACTTCAGGAGAAAGACAGAAGCCATGTGGAGAAAAAAGAACAAATGTAGCCCAGACATAAACCCACACATATACGAGCAACTAATGTATGACAAAGAGTATACAATGGAGAAAGGACAATCTCTTCAAACAATGGTGCTGGAGAAACTGGACAGCCAGATGCAAAAGAATGAAACTGGGCCACTACCTTACACCATACACAAAAATTAACTCAAAATGGATTGAAGACTTGAACACAAAACCTGAAATCATAAAACTCCTAGAAGGAAACATAGATGGTAGCTCCTGGACATGGGTCTCAGAGATGATGTTTTGGATTTGACACCAAAAGCGAAGGCAACAAAAGCAAAAATAGACCAGCCACACTACGTCCAACTAAAAAGCTTCTGCATAGCAAAGGAAACCATCAACAACATGAAAAGGCAACCTGTAGAATGGGAGAAAATTATGTGCAAATCATGTATCTGTTAAGGGGTTAATATATCCAAAATATACAAAGAACTCACATAACTCAGTAGAAAAATACTCCAGACAATTGGATTAAAGAATGGGCAGAGGATCTGAGTGAATATTTTTCCAAAGATGACAAACAGATGGCCAACAGGTACATAAAAGGTTCTCAATATCACTAATCATCAGGGAAATGCAAATCAAAACCACAATGAGATATCACCTCACCCCTGTTAGAATAGCTACTGTGAAGAAAGACAAGAAATAACAAGTGTTGGCAAAGATGTAGAGAAAAGGGAACTCATGCATCACTGGTGGGAATGTAAATGGATGCAGCCACAATGGAAAACAGTATGAGGATTCCTCAAAAATTTAAAAATAGAACTACCATATGATTCAGCAATGTCACCTCTGGGTATATATCCAAAAGAAATGAAATCAAGATCTCAAAGAAATATCTGCACTCCCATGTTCAATGAAGCATTATTCACAATAACCAAGATAGGAAAACAACCTAAAGGTCCAATTCGTGGGTTTTTTCCATATGTGTATTCAATTCTTCCAGCAACACCTGTTAAATAGTCTCTTCTTTCCCCATTAAACTGCATCGCTGCCTTTTTCCTTTGCTCTCATTTTCTCTTGACTAGTCTTGCTAGAGTTTTGTCAGTTTTATGAATCTTTTTAAGAAGCCAACTTTTGACTTATTTGATTTTTCAAATTATTTATCTATTTGCTATTTTATTTTTTTATACATTTATTATTCCCTTTCATCTACTTACTTTGGGCTTATTTTGTTTTTATCTTAACAATTTTTTCAGGTGGTATGTCAGGCTTTTTACTTTGAACTCTCGTTTTCTCATCTAAGCATTTGAAGCTATGAATATCACTCTTAGTATTACGGATTTTTAAGGAGGTGATTAAGTAAAAATGAGCTCATTAAGGTGGGCCCTAATCCAATGTGACAGAGTCCCTTTAAAAAGAGAATTGGACACCAACAGGCAGCAAGGGAAGACCATGTGAAGACACAGGGAGAAGACGCCACCCTCAGGCCAAGGAGAGAGGCCTCAGCAGAAACCAGCCCTGGTGACACCTTCGATCTTGGACTTCTAGCTTCCAGGGCTGGAAGCACATGAACTTGTTGTTTAAGTCATCCAGTCTGTGGTACTTTGTAGTGGCAGCCCTAGCAAACTAAAACATCTTACTTGTTATTATTTCCCCTTTAAGTCTACTGTGGTCAGTGTATGATTTCAAGCCTTTGAAATTTATTGAGATTGGTTATACTGCCCAGCATATGTTCTATATTGGTAAATATTTTACATGCATTTAAAAAGAATTTGTACCTAGTAAGTCGAGTAGTCGTGGTAGTGCTATTCAAAGCTGTATAACTGCTCTTCATCTCCATGTTTAATCACTGAGAGTGGAGTGTTAAAGTCTTTGTTAGGGGATTTTTCTTTCTGTCTCATGTAAAATGATTTGCTTGTCTGGCCCATGTACATAATCATCATTATAGTGTCATATGACTTTCTATTTCCTAAATGGTGGCTTTGTAGCCATAACAATGTAACTACTCAATGTCTTTTTTTTAAAATATCTTTATTGGAGTATAATTGCTTTACAATGTTGTGTTAGTTTCTGCTGTACAACAAAGTAAATCAGCTATATGTATACATATAGCCCCATATCCCCTCCCTCTTGGGTCTCCCTCCCACCCTCCCTATCCCACCTCTCTAGGTGGTCACAAAGCATCGAGCTGATCTCCCCGTGCTATGCAGCAGCTTCCGTCTAGCCATCCATTCTACATTTGGTAGTGTATATATGTCCATGCCACTCTCTCCCTTTGTCCCAGCTTATCCTTCCCCTACTCTGTCCTCAAGTCTGTTCTCTACATCTGCATCTTTATTCCTACCCTGCCACTAGGTTCATCAGTACCATTTTTTTAGATTCCATATATATATATGCATTAGCATACAGTATTTGTTTTTCTCTTTCTGACTTACTTCACTCTGTATGACAGACTCTAGGTCCGTCCACCTCGTTACAAATAACTCAATTTCATTCCTTTTTATGGCTGAGTAATATTCCATTGTGCATATGTGCCACATCTTCTTATTTATTTATTTGGCTGTGTTGGGTCTTCCTTGCTACATGTGGGCTTTCTCTAGTTGCGGCAAGAGGGGGCTACTCTTTGTTGCGGTGCACAGGCTTCTCATTGTGGTGGCTTCTCTTGTTGCCGAGCACGGGATCTAGGAGTGCGGGCTAGTTGTGGCACACGGCTCAGTAGTTGTGGCTCACAGGCTCTAGAGCGCAGGATCAGTAGTTGCCACATCTTTATCCATTCATCGGTTGATGGACGTTTAGGCCGTTTCCATGTCCTGGCTATTGTAAATAGTGAACACTGTGGTACATGTACCTTTCTGAATTATGGCTTTCTCAGGGTATATGCCCAGGAGTGGGATTGCTGGGTCATATGGTAGCTTTATTTTTAGTTTTTTAAGGAACCTCCATATTGTTCTCCACAGTGGCTGTATCAATTTACATTCTCGCCAACAGTGCAGGAGGGTCCCTTTTCTCCACACCCTCTCCAGCATTTACTGTTCCTAGATTTTTTGATGATGGCCATTCTGACTGGTGTGAGGTGATACCTCATTGTGGTTTTGATTTGCATTTCTCTAATGATTAGTGATGTTGAGCATCTTTTCATGTGTTGGTTGGCAATCTGTATGTCTTCTTTGGAGAAATGTCTATTTAGGTCTTCCGCCCATTTTTTGATTGGTCTGTTTGTTTTTTTGTTATTGAGCTGCATCAGCTCCTTGTATATTTTGGAGATTAATCCTTTGTCAGTTGCTTCATTTGAAAATATTTTCTTCCATTCTGAGGGTTGTCTTTTTGTCTTGTTTATGGTTTCCTTTGCTATGCAAAAGCTTTTAAGTTTCACTAGGTCCCATTTGTTTCTTTTTGTTTTTATTTCCATTACTCTAGGAGGTGGGTTCAAACGGATCTTGCTGTGATTTATGTCATAGAGTGTTCTGCCTATGTCTTCCTCTAAGAGTTTTCTAGTGTCTGGCCTTCCTTTAGGCCTTTAATCCATTTTGAGTCTATTTTTGTGTATGGTGTTAGGAAGTGTTCTAATTTCATTCTTTTATATGTAGCTGTCCAGTTTTCCCAGCACCACTTAGTGAAGAGACTGTCTTTTCTCCATTGTACATCCTTGCCTCCTTTTTCAAAGATTAAGATGACCAAATATGTTTGGGTTTATCTCTGGCCTTTCTATCCTGTTCCATTAATCTATATTTCTGTTTTTGTGCCAGCATCATGCTGTCTTGATCACTGTAGCTTTGTAGTATAGTCTGAAGTCAGGGAGTCTGACTCCTCCAGCTTGAGGCCAGCATCACCCTGATACCAAAACCAGACAAAGATGTCACAAGAAAAGAAAATTACAGGCCAATATCACTGATTAACAGAGATGCAAAAATCCTCAACAAAATACTAGCAAACAGAATCCAACAGCACATTAAAAGGATCATACACCGTGATCGAGTGGGGTTTATCCCAGGAATGCAAGGATTCTTCAATATACACAAATCAATCAATGTGATACACCATATTAACAAATTGAAGGAGAAAAACCATATGATCGCCTCAACTGATGCAGAAAAAGCTTTTGACAAAATTCAACACCCATTTATGATAAAAACCCTCCAGAAAGTGGGCATAGAGGGAACCTACCTCAACATAATAAAAGCCATTTATGACAAACCCACAGCCTCAATGGTGAAAAACTGAAAGCATTTCCTCTAAGGTCAGAAACAAGACAAGGGTGCCCACTCTCACCACTATTATTCAACATAGTTTTGGAAGTTTTAGCCACAACAATCAGAGAAGAAAAAGAAATAAAAGGAACCCAAACTGGAAAAAAGAAGTAAAACTGTCACTGCTTGCAGGTGACGTGATACTATACATAGAAAATCCTAAGGATCCCACCAGAAAGCTACTAGAGCTAATCAATGAATTTGATAAAGTAGCAGGACACAAAATTAATGCACAGAAATCTCTTGCATTCCTATACACTTACAATGAAAAATCAGAAAGAGAAATTAAGGAAACACTTCCATTTAACATTGCAACAAGAAGAATAAAATACCTAGGAATAAACCTACTTAAGGAGGCAAAAGACCTGTATGCAGAAAAGTATAAGACACTGATGAAAGAAAGCAAAGATGATACAAACAGATGGAGAGATATACCATGTTCTTGGATCAGAAGAATCAACATTGTGAAAATGACTATACTACCCAGAGCAATCTACAGATTCAATGCAATCCCTATCAAATTACCACCGGCATTTTTCACAGAACTAGAACAAAAAATTTTACAATTTGTATGGAAACTCAAAAGACCCCAAATACTCAATGTCTTTTCTATACATCTTCTTGATTCCTCCCATTGATAAGTGTATGTCTGTGGTGTGTGTGTGTGTGTGTGTGTGTGTGTGTGTGTGTGTATACAGTCTCATGCATGTGTGCTCTCTATGTATTGACAGATGGATGTATGATATTTTGAAAACTACAGTGTGCTTCTCCTTTATAGAATGTGGGTTGCCTTTTCCTATCTCGGACCTAAACTCTGCAAGTTGGATTTAATTATAAGCCAACGCCTGGGCTTTCCTCTCCTGCCATCTGGAAGAAATTATTTGAATCATGAATCCCTGATGCTAATGAGAGCCTGAATACCAACTGACCAATAAGTTGAGAACTTCTGAGTGAACAGAGCCAATATACCTCAAGTCCCAGGGCTTATAAAAGACCAAGTTTCTGCCTTTGATACAGGAGACTGCTAATTAAGTCAGTACAGATACAGGGACCCTTGAAGAGGAGAAGTGAGACACAGATAATAAGAAATAGAAGTATATTTGTCTTTGCATGGATGAAAAGGCTCAGAAAAGGGATGGTTGGTACATGAGTTAATGACTTGCGAGGAATCTCCGAGGGGAGAAAATGTATTTTAAAAACAAGGATGAATGTATGTCTGTTCTAAAGAGATAGGCAATAAAAGTTTGAAATAAAGTTCGGGTTGCCAAAGTCCCTTTTTCACATCAATCCTTAGCTAAATAACTCTGTCATGATCGTTCACTTACTTGATCTTTCCACGTAGGCTCTATATTTGATACTAACAAACTCTGATTATGAATTCTGTGGTCTGTGTAAGTCTCTTTGGCTTTTTTTTAATAAGCAAAGTTTTTCGATCGAAATGAAATGCTGTTTATTTTTGAAAGTTTTTTTTGTAGACTCTGCCTGTTTTAGAACCTAATACAACATCGGGCATAGAGGTGTTCCTCCATTAAATATCTAAGAAGCATCCTTAGCTTTTTCAAGGCTCTATCGAGATTCTCAGACAGAGTCTCTCCCAAACAGATAAAACATATTCATATGTTATGTAATAAGAAAATAATATGCTAGCTGATGTTGTTGTTATCATGTTATAAAAATTGGAGGAAGAGAGGTGTCAGTTACCTGACAGGAAACTTTTCAAGAAGGGAAAATCAGTAGAAGGTGGTCTTTAAATAATGCAGATTGGAAATTCTATTCAGGGGAAAATGCTGAAAGAACATTACGAGAAGGAATTACAAGGAAGGAGATCACGAATTAATAAATTATAAGAAGGAAACTGAGGTTACTAGACACTCAGTTGAATTTGCACATAAAGCCAATGGCTGAGATTAATAAATCATAGTTTTTTAAAATGGTTGAAGTCAAAAAACATTTCCTTGACAGACTGACTAAGAACATGACTACTCTAAGAAAATGACATTTGAGCAGGGGATTTGTATAATCAGGGCCCTGACTAAGAACAAGTAATCTGGTAACTGCTATAAAATGGTTTATGGAACCATACAGATTATAACATTTCCCCTGTGGCTGCAGAACAGTAGCCATTTCTATAAGTATTATTCACAGTTGTCTTAGTCAGCATTCGCCAGGTTGTGTTGCAGTAACAAATGATCCCTATATCTCTGGAGCTTAGAATAACAGAAGTTTATTTCTCAGCAATATTGTAATTTCTTCACCAAGTCAATAGCAATTCTTTTCCACACCGTTTTATTCAAAGCTAAAGGGGCACATCCCATCTGAATAATGCCAGTCTTATGGAAGAGGAAATAAATTACAACGGCCCATGTAGCTTCTGCTTAGACATAGCAGGCATCCCTTCTAATTGCAAGTCCAAGCCTGAGAGTAATGGGTCATCAATTTACCCTCCCACCACTTGAAATTAGCCATGGCAATAGGACTGCCTTGGCAGTGACATTGAGCAGAAGTTACCTGCATTGCTCCCGGGCCACAGCATTTAACTGTCATTGCAAAACAGCACGACCCTCCCTTTTCCCATCATGGTCCCCTACCATTCCATGCTGGACATGGAACATAAGAAAGAAATAAAATCCTGTTGTTAGAAGCACCAGGATTGGTTACTAGGCATAATAAGCCAGCCCATTATGACTTATACGACCACATTTGAAGCAACATTGTGAGATAAAGTGATTTAGCTATGCTAGCGAGAACCAGAGTGAGGACTCAACCCAGGCTACCTGACTTTGGTGCTGTGTTCATTCCCATGTGCCACTGGGAATGAACACAGGACTGTCACTGATGTATGAGTACCTGGTGGTTAATCTGCTGGAAATGTTCACCTGAGGAAGGAGGCCAGATGTCACAGTCCCTGTGGACGTCAGAAAACAACAGAGAGCTGAGTCGGGAGAAGGTCAATAACAGGAAGACGGAACTGGTGCAAAGTCAGAGTGGGCTCTGAGGTCCAATGTTGGGAGAATGTTAGCAAAATGAACAGAAACAGAAGAGACCACAAAGCACAGGTTGGGGAGAGGAGATGGTGAGTTCTGTTAACCAATAAGCGAGGATCATCAGGTCAGAAATGAAGACACCTGGAAGAGAACCGGACATGTACAACACTGAGCCACAGAAGGGTTCTGGGGGCTGACAATAAATACCAGGAAGTTATTTACATTGAAGTAACAGATAATACATGACAATGGATGAGGCAGACAAGAACCAGACAAGACAAATAAGGAGATGGAAAAAGGTGGCATCATTTAGGGATAGAAAACACGCAGACTAGTACAAGAACTAAGAGCAGAGAAGGAAAGAGTCCAGAATTTACAAATCATGGAAACAAAAAGACCTAAAGGACTTAACAGCTGAGGATTGAGTCATGGTTATGAAGCGATCGGTCACTTCATGGGGAAGGAAATGAATATCTATTTATTGATATTCACTCTGGTCTTCAAAATAAATCAGAGAAAAGGTAAGATCATGAAATGAAGCCAAGAATGAGCCTAATAAAACAGTGAACTCCATTTAATGGATTTATACTTGCCATGGGTGAGCTGCACCCTGAGTTCTGTGCTTTTAAGCCGTTACCAAGGGGAAAAAATACTGTTTTCATAAGATCATTTACCAGAAAGAAAAATCAATTACTTAGAAGCAGCATCGCCTATCAATTTAAGTATAATAATTCTCTCCTATGAGTCTTCCTTCCCAAATTACTGTGTATTATGATAAACAATATTCTCAACAACATGCTCAGGAAAAAAATAATCATTTCCATAGCTATGGTTGCCTCTCTACCTTGGGAATAAACTTCTAGCATCCCATGAAGAGAACAATAGAGAAGAATTATTGCAGTGGGTAGCTCAAGATATTATTTACCTTTCTTTTTTTTGGTTTTTAGTTTGCTAGCTTAGTTCTTGTTTTGTTTTTGTTTTTAGGGTAAGGGGGATAAGTATATTTTCAGGGAGGGATAGAGCAAGCAAGTGAGAGAGAGAAAAAGACATATTCTGGAAGAAAGGAAGGACAGAAAGTACAAGACAGAGGGAAGACAGAGGGCTAATTGCTGATCTGGAACCCCGGGGAGTCAGCGGAAGACGGTGACAGTGGCCAATATGCAAAATGGCCAGGTTGATCTTAACAAGAGAGCACTGGTTACTCATTCCCTGACACCGAAGGAGAAATGAGTGTATGTTCAAATATCCAGTGACATATGTAGATACAGAAGACAAAGCTAAAGCAGAACAAATCCAATGAGTCGAATTTCTCAATAAATTGTTTACCCAACAAGTACAGATGCGTAGTAGCTGTTTACTGAATTAAATAAACTCAGTTATTTTCCCTCAAACACACAAGTCTTATCCTGGCAAATGAAATACAAGGTACAATTCCAGCTAGGGTTTTGGAATCCCTTTGGGAGGTGGGATTTTAAAGTGTTACATCTATTTCTAATTTTAGGTAACCAATGTATGCTTTCCTGGCCCACAAATGGTGCACCTGTTTTTGTTTTTGGTTTTTTTTTTTTTTTTTTCCTATGATTTGCATCTAGAGTTTCTCCCTCTTGTGTCACTCTCTCTCAGAACAAGAATAACAAAATTTAAATGGGCTCCAAAATAAGCGAGCAAATAATTCACATGCTCTCCCAGCACCCAAGAGGCAGCAATCCTTTCTGCCCCATAAGCCCAGGGAAGCGTGTAATCTGGGGGGAGGGGAGAGGGTGGATTTGCCATTGTAATGATCACAACAGCAGAATGCCTAGATTCCCAAAATAGGCTGCGCTGTGTTTCAAGCAGTTGCTACCTTTAACCTGGCAGTTCCAGGCTCGCCCGCAGGTGCTGAGGCTAAAACGCAATCCTGCCAAGTCGCCTTCACTGTGTCATTTTCAGGTGTTTGGAGAAGCAAGAGTGGCCTCACTCAGAAAGATGAGAGGAGGCCCTTGGAAACTGCTCAGAGCTACTTATTAAAGGAGGCGGCAGAGATAATTAAAAGTAATTTTCCCCAAAGCTCCACAAGGGCACTGAACAAAGCGCGAAGGCACAGGAGCGACTCAGATCCCGCTGTCAGCAGAAACCCACGCACGCAGCTATTTCCAGAAAACGGGGCGTTCTCCAGGCGGCTCTAAAGCACACAGTCAGAGAGAGACACAGGCGTTTTGCTTCGTTTCGTTTATACAAATAAGTAGTGATGCCAGCACGTTCCTACAGAAAGGAGGTTGCCAGGTATGGCAGCGATGGAAAGTAGACAGGGAAAACTCAACGACAATCATCTGACTGACAGGCAAATAAATATTTTTGTTAGCTGTCAAGACAGGTTAACAGAAAATGGACCAGGAGGCTTAGGGTACACGTCAAAGTGACTGGAAGGGCAGAAAGCGTAAGAAAACTGATTGTGGCATTTGTGGCCTCTGTAAAATTGACACAGTTCCTCAAATATGCCTTTTACCTCCTTAGTCACACTCGTTCACTTCAGCTTTATTCACCATCAGGAATCAGACATAGAGTGAAGGCTTTGCTCTAGGAGATGCTCTGGCCCTGGTAGGATGGGGGCTGGCTGAGGTGGGAAGGAATGCAGAACAAACGAGGCAATGGGATGGGGTTTATCCATTAAATTTGAAAAGGTGCTGCATTTTCTCTTCCCTCCAACCAGGCTCAACTCCCCACCTCTTCTTCCCACAGAAGGACTCCCCAAAGACGTTGTTTATTGCACACACATGTGGGAACACACTGATGGTGCCTTCACTCTAGGACTTTCTAACGTGGCTTCCCGTCTAGCTGCATGGAAATCACACTTCTGTGTGTTATTTACTCCCTCCTATAAAGCCAAGGAACACGTATGTCTTACTGTCTCAATTTCTACATCAGTATTGTCTTAGCTTGGGCTGCTGCAACAGAATACGTTCCATAGACGGGGGGCTTAGAAACAACAGAAACTTCTTTCTCACAGTTCTGCAGCCAGGACCTTCAAGATCAAGGCACCTGCTGATTCAGTGTCTGGCAAAAGCCCATTTCCTGGGTCACAGATGGCCATCTTTCTGATGCATCCTCACATGACAGAAGGGGCAAGGGAGCTCTCTGGGGTCTCTTTCATCAGGGCACTAATCCCACTCATGGGGGCTCCACCCTCATGACCTCATCACCCCCCACAGGTCCCACCTCCACATACCATCACCTTGGGGGTTATGTTTCAACATATCAATTCTGATGGGGGACACAAACATTCAGACTGGAACAAGGACCCCCTGCCACCCGTACGCTCTTATATTAGTTTGGGTCCATTTAGAAAACTGAAAACACACCAGTTATTTGAATAGAGATAACTCAATACAAAAAAAAATGATAACTAGGTATCAAGTTAACTAGTTGACTGAGATGATATAAAGGAGCCCCGTTCTACCCTGAGGCAGCAAGCACCCAGTGTAGGAGTCTGCCACTCTTTGGGCTTTATTCCTGTGATGTGCACTAAATAGCCTGTGGGAAGAATGGTCAGAGGTGGGGGACAGGCAAGAATGAGGGTTGTTTCTGGCGACTTCTGACCACACGCTGCTAAGATACCAGCTGTGTCCTCCAGTAGACACACCTGAGTTGTTGCTTCTTATTCCCATCAGCTGTCATACACTTTGCTTTCTCTTCCATAAGAACTCCAGCACATGGCACCAGAGCAGGTAACAGGAGATAAACAAGACCACAGAATGTCAGAAACGTGGAAAGGTATTAGACATCCCTTAATACAATGCTGCCTCGTTTTACATCAAGCTGTCTGAGGCCCAGAGAAGTTAAATTACATGTCCTGAGTTCAGATTCCTAAATAATAGCTTCTTGGCGACTAAAGCTTAGTTCTTCTGAACATTAGTTAAGCACTTTTCCCATACCATGCTAGGCAGAAAGTCCAAACCTAAATGTCACTAGCCACCCAATTCCACTCTCCAAGAACAGAGAGGTCCCTTCTCAAGTCTACAGCAGGATGAGCACATGAGAAGATGATAAAATGTTGGCTCCTTCCAAATGTATGCACTGGGAAATCCCATGAACACCCCACCAAATAAAAGATCATCTTTCTGTATCCTTTATTCAATTTCAGTCTTAAAAGTTATCGTGTTCATGTTTGAAGTGCTTCTTGAGTAGCTCTCATTCATTCATATTTTATTCATTAATTCATACATGTATCCTGAGATCCTGCCCCATCTCAAGAGAAATAAGTCAGGATATAAGACACACAGAGGAAATGTGCCCATACTGCAAATTCACTTCTGGGACTTGCCCTTAAAGGAAGAATCAAAAGGTCTCTTAAGGGCCCCCAAAAGATAGCTTTTAATACAAACGTTACAGTAATCAGGCTCCTGTGTCTAATTTATAGAAGCATCAGGGAACTAGAATTCTCATGCCTGAGTAACCAGAATGTTATTTCTAAAGGCAGATTGTGGGAGATTATGGTTCAAAATAGCCACTGTCCCCTCCAACCTTCTTAAGGGGAGTCCAATTCCCTGCCTGTCGCCGTTCAGCTCAGCCATGTGACTTGCTTTTGCCTATGGGATCTTAGTAGATGTGATACAGTCAAATATTGAAATGTTTCAGGGTTGGGTTTGCTATTCTGCTATCACAATGAGAAGAGCTTTCCCAGTGTAGCTGCTGCCTCTTCAGCCAGAATCAATTCTGTGGGGGCCAATCTGAGTCAAACCCACAGCAAGAAGTAGGTCCAATCAGATCCAAAAGTGGAAACAGAGCCACCCAGTTGAGCCCAGCCTGACGGGACCAACTCTCAGGCGCAAGAGTAAGAATAAGTAACTGTTGCCATAAGCCATGATGAGAATTACTTGTTACACAGCATTAGAGATGCAGTAACTGTCAGATCCACAGAGCTATTGGGAAGCCGAGTCATAACTAGAATGGTATTTGATAAGCCCAGAATTAGAACAGGCAGGATAAACTAAACTGAACATTTAATAACTTAAGCAAGGCTTCCTTGATACATTCGCCCAACAGTAGAAATGGTCTTACACTGGATGATACCAGATTATCTGAAGTAATGACCTATATTCCTTGTCCTTCACATGTATTCGAGGGGACTGCCATGGCTCACATCAAAAACTTCCTTTTTTTTCCCTATGATTCCAAGGTAGGCCAGCTCCTCTTCTGATGAGTAACTATTCCGTTAAACATGTTTATTTTAAAATAGATCATATATAAGAACTACAGATGCAAAGGCCATTCCGTTTCTTTGAGGTGACTGTATATATATATGAATGTCCAATCTTACTTTCAAATAAGTAGGTGATTTGAAGACCCAAAACACCAACAGTATCATTTATACTCTATTCCTCTGTATTGATGAAGAGACTACAGTTTAGAAGAATTAACTGACTTATTCAAAAGCATAATGTTAGTAAAGTGTACATTTAAGACTTCTAGATTAGTAGTAATGTAATAGGGAAGAACAAATCTGACTCCATATTAGATCTGCTCCTTTTTACTTTAACCTTTGTGCCATGTGGCCTGTGCTTAGTCATGCTGGCTCTGCACCTTTTGTAAAAGAATGTTGCCTACAGCCTGAAAAATACAGGAGAGCCTATTCTCAGGGCTCTGACCTTCAAGAGTCCACTCATATAGAGATAAAAAGTTGCAGAACAGAGAATAACATTTGTCTTACTGGAGGTTTACAGGAACATGGCAACCTGACCTAAGTGGACAGCTGCAAGAACAAAGGATTCCCGTACCAAGAAGTCTGCAGCAACCAACCCCGCCTTGCCCCTCCCTTATCTTGCCTTTAAAAGTGCTTTGCTGAAACCCTTCGAGGAGTTCAGGGTTTTTGGGGGCATGAGCCACCATTTCTCTGCATGGCCCTGCCATAAACCTTTCTCTGCTCCAAACTCTGATGTTTCAGACTTGGGTTTGCTAACAGTAATTCCAACATAACCCCACTGTCTTTCACGTTGAGTGTGTCTTTTACAAGTTCTGAAAATTCCTTTTATAATTAATGTTCAGCCAGTTTGAAATCAGGAAAAAGCAATTGTATAGTTTAAACCAGTATTCTAAAAGGCAAATGACGCTTTGGAAAAAGGTAATAATAGATGTAGAAAGACTTTTGTGTGTATTGAGAATGTATGACATATCCAAAATTGTATACTCCCAGGAACAATCATGATGCTATCAGCAACAAACCCAAAGTACACAACTAATTATACTTTATGAAACAGGAAATGTCTAGATCCAGCAGTGAGCTGGCATCAGAGCATCAAATTAAATTTTGCAAAATAATTAAGTTGCTTACTGCTTTGTAAGGTCAATTTGCAACTGGCATTTTGATGGATACCTGGGGTAAATGCAAATACAGGTTTGGGCCGGAATAAGGCCTGGTTATGTAGGTCCACTGATGGTGGGATGAACATGTCTCCCTGGACATCCAAAGGCCTGGGTCTTAGCCTCTGTTCTGTCACTGGGTTGCTTTGTGACCTTTTCATATTACTCCCTCCTCAGACTTTGAGTCTTCTCATGTGTGAAATCAGGATGATGGATTGGAGAACTCATTAGCTCTTTTAGTTTGGTGATTCTTTGATTCCACATTTAAGGAGTAAGATTCAGCAAACATTCGTTCTATGATCTCCCTTGTACTAAATGATCTATTTTGTTCCTGTTCATGGGTTATGTGAATTTAATACTTTGAACCACCCTATTAAGTTGCTAACCTCTTGATTCTATAAAGAAAAAATAATGGCAGCTCAAACAAAATAATTTAAGGGTCAAAATTAGGATATGATAGAACGAAAATTCAGACTTAAAGACCAGTGTTCTTTCCACTACCCAGAGCCACTGAGAAAGCACAGTATTTTAAAAGGTGAAAATCCAGGAGAGGGACCATGAAGAAGAGATATAGATGGAAAATATAGCTGCAAAGACATGGCTTGAACTCCAGACATATGAAATTTCTAATCTGAGTTTAATTCCATCCACATATAAACAGAAGTGGTTCTTTCCTTATGTTCCATTTACTGTATTTAAGAATATTGTTAAAAGAAGAGTTACTAAGAAAGTTCTGATGAAGAAAATACAGATTTCTTATTAAAGCCATATGCTTTTTCCTCCAGAAATAAATGGGATTTGAAACACAAAAATAGTAAGAAAAATTCATTCCATTCAAACAAAAATAATAGTATAAAAAATTCATCCCTAACAGAAATTCCAGAGAATAGATAAAATCTATTTATTGTAGTGTTTGGTCTTAAAATACTGACTTAGGATTCAATTCAAGTTGCTTCATTACATCCTTCCAAAGTAACTACTTAGCACTACTATGTATAACCCAAATCCTAAATATGCATAAAAATGTAACAAAGCCATGAAAAAAGTATGTCAGAATTAAGGTGCACTGATGTACATAAAGAGACCATAATAATTTTCAACCCACTATATTTCAGAATTCATGAAAAAAAAAAATTCCATTGTTTACTGTAAATAAGTATCTCATTTATTTTTAGAGAAACAGTTGAGAGAAAAAAGGCAGATTTCTCTTTCTTCCACCTCATTTTAATAGCAGCTGGCACAGGAAAATAAAAAAGGAAAACAAAAGCTTCTCTGGATTCCACTGCTGCCTATGAGAAGCCCCCCAGGGGGCCCTGCCTCATGTTACATATCAAAGCCCTTGTTTGAAAATTAGTGTAGAGACTGAATTGAATAGTACAGTGAAACATGGATTTAAGATGTTACAAATAAAACAGCTTGTTTATATTGGATAGAGAATGTATTTTACATACTTTTGGACTTTGGGGAAAGCAGCTAGCTTTCACAAGACGTGTGTTTACGCACACAAAACATGTTTCCCCTAGCATTAAATTGAATAGAATCTCCCCAGATGAAAATTGACTCTTGCCACTAGACAAACTCTACCAAATTATATATACACATATACATACATATATATATATATAT
>NW_006796769.1:931475-939432 GCF_000442215.2 Lipotes vexillifer | reverse complement strand
TTTTTTTTTTTTTTTGACTAGGAAGGTACTTCATTATGACTATCTTGTAACAGAGAAGAACAAACCTGACTCCATATCGAATCTATTCCTTTAGCTCTGACCTTTGCTAGGTGGCCTATGCTTAGTCATGCTGGCTCAGCTCCTTTGTAAAGGAATGTTACCTATAGCCTGAAATACACATAATAGCCCTTTCTCAAGGATCTGCCCCCAGGCTTGACTTTTAAATGTATAACAATTTTCATTCCTATAGAGATAAAAAGTTGCAGAACAGAGAATAACATTTGTCTTGTTGGAGGTTTCCAGGAATATGGTGACCAGACCTACTTGGACAATAGCAAGAACAAAGGATTATCACATGCCCAGCCCCAAGGGGGTCTGGCCAGCACTTCGAAGTTTGCAACAGACAGCCACACCCTCACCCCTTTTAGTGTAAAAGAAGCCTGAACTCTAATTTGCTAAGAGGGTTCTTTGGGACACCAGGCCACCATGTTCTCAGTGTGCTGGCTTTCCAAATAAAGTCGCTATTCTTTCCCCAACTCTTTGTCTCTCAACTTAATGGCCTGTCCTACAGCAAGCAGTACAATGGACCCAATAATGTGAGAATGCATATACTTAAGTTTATCTTTTACATGCTTTATCATGAGTAAGTACATGTATTAAGTTCAAATGACCTATTCACCATGAAGAAGGGGTGGTGTGAGTTTCTCAAATGGAGGCGTGAATTATCTCAGAGGATCAAAGACAAGTGGTCAGAGGAGAGAGACAAAAATTCATGAGATTAATATAGTACATCTGCCTGGAGCATCAGCTTTTCTGAAAGGTTTGGGGGTAAAGTAGTCAGAATAATTTGTCCTGCAAGTGTCTGAAAGTCTGAACTCACTGCCTGAAGGACATTTCATCGTTTCCCATAGCAGTAGGTCCACAGGGCAGGTAGCTCCAAGGCTGGTTAATCCAGAGGCTCAATTAAATCATGAAGAGTCAAGTCCCTAGATTGTTTCTCTATTTTGCTTTGTCATTTTCCTCTTAGCAGCCTTCTCCTCAGGCTGTGGCACGGTATTTACAGAATAAATACCACAGCTCAAGACATCACATCCAGACACAAGAATGTCTAGAAAAGATGACGAATGTGTCACAATCTCTCTTTTAACAACAAGAAAAAAATTTCCAGTATCCTCCTTGCAAGTAGCCCCTAAATATATGACTGGCCATAGTGATGGAAGTCCCACAGATGAGTTAGTATTGACCCCGTGCTGGAGGCTGCGTCATCTTTCCTGTGTACATGGCCACGTTGGGAGGGCAGACACAGGAACAGAACTAAAGGTTTACAGATAAAGGACGAGGAAATGGATACTGAATAAGTTCTCCTATTTTCAGTCTAATTCTACAATCAGTGTTTTCATGAACATGTTGGGAAGAAAATTTCCAAATTCACCTAACGTTCAAGCTCAAGCAGAAAGGGATGGTTGTGCATATTTATGTTTCGCAGACTTACTCTGAGTTATGCTCCATGTTCCCCAAGGGTCCTTGACGGTCCTCTCTGCTGACAGGGGTACTTCATTGGAAAAGATAATGAAGCTTCTGTAGACTCTGCTCTGACACATTTAGGGCTGGGCTCCTTATAGGCTGCTCTTTGACACTGCCAAGGGCGACAGGCGTTTAACAACCAAGTGCAAATAAATAACTGCAAGTAAAGGTCTGTCTCAGTCTCTTTGGGCTATCATAACAGAAACACCATAGTCTGGGTGGCTTTGTAAACAACAGAGATGTATTTCTCGGAGTTCCTGAGACTGGGAAGTCCAGGATCATGGTGCTGGCAGATTCTGTGTCTGGTGAGATCTTTCCAGTTCTTTGAAGGCCCCTTCTCCTGTGTCCTTACCTGGAGTCTCTGTGATCAGGGCACTAATCCCTCCACAAAGACCCCACCCTCATGAGCTCATCACATTCCAGCGTCTCTCCCCACCCCCAGCCTCCTAACACCATCACACCAGGCATTAGGATTTCAAAATATTAATTTGAGGCCATGTGAGGGGGGACACATAGCATGGCTATCAGATCACAGTAATGTCCTACTCCTAAACATCCCTCACTACTGTCATAATAGTTCCCTGTAGTACATTAGAATACAAGGTTTTCATCTCCCAAATCCAATTCACCTTCCCAGGTTCAAAACCAACCTGCTTGGCCAAGGGCATTATGCTTTAGTCATACTCCCTTCTTTTTTTTTTTTTTTTTCACTAAACACAACATACCCTTCTGTGCTTCTATAACTTTCTATTTTCTGACCCCTCACCTCAGAATGCCACAGTGTTTCTCCTTCACCTGGAGAACTCTTGTTTATCATTTTCAAGATGCTGGTGGATGTTTGTTTTGCTGCTGTCTGGCATCTGCAGTCTTCCTGATAGCAATACTGACCCCCAGTAAAGAATTTTCAGTTCCCTCCAGTCTTCTGTACTCGTGTACTTGTGCAGCAAAGTGTAAGCCCCCATCCCAACTATGGAAACCTAGAGAGTCAGGCCCCCTCTCTGAGTCCTGGCACGTGGAAGTGGGCACATGACAGACCTTCTCTTTAGAGGCTTAAAGTCTTGAAGGGAAATGCAAAATAAATGAAAATAGTTTAAGGTCATTTCTCATCAGAGCTTTGCCAACAGTGGCATTGATGTCAACTCTCTAAACAGGTTCTTCCAGCTGTAAGATGCTTCAGGCACTTGACTCTCGAAAGCACTCTTGTTGTCTGGCCTTTGCCAAGCCCTCGGCCCCAATTCCTTGTCAACACTGAACCACTGTTTCTTGAACCAGGAACCCTGACTATCCAAAATGCTAAAGTCTGCACCAAAAGTAATATTTAGTCCCTTTTCACTATTCTTTAACATGTTATATGTATTCCAATCACAGCATTATCACCTCATGTTTTAGAAAAATGTGAGATGCCTGAAGAATGAAAACATATATTATTAATAATCTGACCAAGAAAAGTCTTACATAGTGGAAAAAGTGCAGTCTTCAGGATAAAAATCTGGTTTCATTTACTGGCTCTTTCACTTACTAGTAGCATAATCTTGTATGACTTCCGAAACTTCCCTGGTTCTTGGTATCCACATCTTAAAAATGGAACAATAACAGAAGCCTTGGTGCTATGAAGATTAAATTACACGATATATAAAGTACCAGCAGTATGTGGGACTCGAAAAATATTTTTGGCATAAATGGATATACAAATAGACTTAAGTGTTGAAGAGGGAAATCAACCAATGTGTTTTAGGTCGAGGTATAAACAGTCACGTTATCATTATAAACCATCTGGCATTAACATGGCTTTTCAGTTTGCAAAGTGTTTTCACCTACATCATTTCATTCAATGCCAAAATTTGCAAAAAGTCCATTTTACAGACAAGGAAATGAGGAGTAGAGAGGTTCAATGTCTCATCCAAGGTACAGGGTTTTAAGAGGTTTTCAAAAAAAAAAGGAAAAAATTGGCTACATAACTGTTTCCTTGTCCAGCTATTAAATTTTCCATGACAGCAAGTTACTTTTCTCAAACTAGAATTTGAGGTCTTTGAAAGTAGAGGACACTTATGTTTGTGTGTCATAGGCACAAAGTACTCAATAAGTACTAGATAAGTGAATAAATAAAATAAAAATTTTGAAAGGGAATGAAGTGCGATTTCAGTGTAGTGGGTAAAGGCCCTAACTCTGGAACCAGGATGCCCAGTGTCAAATCCCATCTTCAACTCCTACCCACCATACAACCTTGGCCAAGCTACCTAGCCTACTTTGTCTTTTATTTTGTCACCAGGACAGTGGAGATAATAACCACATAGATTTCGGGGGGAAAGAATTAATGGCTAATATATGTTTAGTGCTTAGAATAGGGTTTGGAGCACAATAAACACTCAGAAGACAGTGATAACTATGCCACTACTGCTACTACTGCTAACAACAATGTCATCATTATCATCATCATTGTTACTGCATTATGTAGTGGCTTAGCTAGCTTGGGCTGCCATAACAAAACACCATAGACTGGGTGGTTGAAACAATAGAAACTGATTTCTCACAATTCTAGCATCTGCAAGTCTGAGATTGGGGTGCTACCACTGTTGGATTCTGGTGAGGGCCCTCTTTCTGGCTTGTAGTTGGCCACATTTTCACTGTGTTCTCACAAAGGTGGGGAGGGAGCAGGGAGGGAGAGAGGGACACTAACACAACTCTCTGGTGTCTCTCCTTACAAGGGCACTAATCCCATCATGAGGCCCCACCCTCATGACCTCATCAAACCTCACCTCCTCCCAAAGGCCCCTTCTCCAAACATCATCACATTGGGATCGAGGGCTTCAATGAATCAAGTTTGAGGGACGTAAATATTCAGTTCATAACATGCAGCTATGCCTCCAAGAAAAGCCAAGGCTAAAAGTCTAGCTAGCCAGACAGACCCAGCAGACAGTCAAGGTCCCCAAAACAAGAGGTTAATCCTGGGGAATGCCCCCCAAGAGCCAGGAGGGGTGGGCATATGCAGTAGATTCAGACAACTAGTCACATCATTAACAAAGACACCTTGAGCTAAGAAAGCCTGCAAATGCCCCCGCTGGACCACTCCCTAGAGAGCCCTTCATACATCTCTCACTATATGTAACTCTCATTTATAGGATCGCTTGGACTCCAAGGGCACAAGGCACTCAGGAGCCCACAGAGGAAGAGGAATCCCCACCTGGTCTCTTCATTTGATATGTCAGCTGTTATCTCTGACCCCACAGAACACCTCACTACCTTCAAGGAGAACACTGAAATCATTCAGCAAGAAATTTCCTCCCTCTCTGAAAATTTCCTCATTATGGGTAAGCTACTGCCCACCCTCCTCTATCTGATGGTCTCAGGCAGAGCTTGTAGTGATTCCAAATTTGCCCACACATCCTAAGTCTCGCTATGAAGGATGCAAAGATTTTGATGGTTGTTAGGAATCCGTCACAGTCACAGCTTACCATATTGGGCATGGGGGGAGCCCCACCAGTTGGCAGGCAGACCAAGATATCTTTTCCATGCTGGCACTATAATCCAAAGAGAGTACCGCCAGGCCATCTTCAGTGAGACTCCGGAACTTCTAGTAAATGATCAAAGACCCAGACTACTGGCTTAGGATAGGTGAAGCAGCCGATAAACAAGCGAACTGCAGCCTCTGCCAGCCTCATGAATCAGCAAGTGTGCTCGGCTGAGAGAGCAGCGTGTCTTCCAAAATAGCTTTAACCAAATAATTATTTTACTGTTTGCCTTCTTGATTTAGCCGTAGGGCGTCTTATGTGGAAAAGGGCTATGATCATTGTTTTGATGAATGGCACTTTGTCAATAAATTTGGAATAAATTTAGAGTTGTGACACTAAAAGGGGACTCAAGATGAAAAAAATTGAAGATTAAAAAAAGATCATGAGGGAATGAAGATGCTGTGACCTGACCAAGATGGAAAATAAGAAATCTCTGAAGCCTTTCCATGACACTCTCACAGCAGAACTCGTGCACTTAATCTTCTAAAACTAAATAATCCAGTTAGCTGCTCCCTGGAATCCCCTAGTGTGATATAGCTTCCAGCTACCTTAGTTTTGAGGGAATAATCCTGGCATAAGGGTATTATTCATTTTCAGGTTGATTTTATTTCACTCAATGCTATAACTCTACGCTTAGATCCTCTGCACATCTATAAAGCTGAGAGTCAAAATGCAAAATTTAAGTACAAATGATGAGTGCCAATTTCCATTATACCCATTAATAATGGGTCTCTCTTTCTTAATTCTTCTTACTAAATTTCCTTGAGTTTCCATATTTTCAGTATCTTTCATTTATGGTAAGGCTAAACATTATCCAAATGAAATAAACATCTTTCTATAAACACAAGAAGTAACCAAGACAAAAAGATTAATATACGCAAAAAAAAAAAAAGAGTGATATGCTGATTTTAAAAGTCTCTTGGTATCTGAGATGAATAAGGGTCAAGTCATTTAAATATCCTGCTGCTTTCCTGAAGTTACATTATAAGATTCAGAACAGTTACAGGTCATAATCCGAGGAGAACAAGGGGTGGAGATGTATTAGTTCTGTATCTGCACATTAGAAGGAAAAAACAGATTATAGAAGGGAAGTCCCTACAGCTTGAAGGGTTCTGACAAAGATGACTTAAGTAGGAGAAACACTTAGAAGATTTCTTCTGAGAGAGGCACCATCACCCACTAGAAGTTCTGAGATCTCATTTAAGCATCACACAGAAAAGCAAGGAATTGCACTGCCAATAATACAAGCAATGACCCAAATAATTACCTCCTTCTCTTTTCTCATTTATGGCAGTGCTTCTAGTAGACAAAAGTGCCTCACAGAAAACAATTCTGTTTCCGTATTCTGCCATCAATGAACAGACATTAAGCATCTTTATAGAACATCAACTAGGCGACAGCAACTCACAGTAGGTGTAGGAAATGCAGAGAAAACTATTGTTTCTTTATTTGAGGGTGTAGGGGCTCAGTAGTTAGTGGTAGAAAGTCAGCCAACAACAACAATGCAATGCAAGCACCATTAGCAGAAAGAAGGAACCTTCCTGAAAGAACAAATAATTGTTAGGTTGAGTTATTGGTTCTAATTTTTCACTCCCCTAAAAGAATTCTGCATTCACATCTTTGGCAAGAGGGATTTACTTCCTAGACTCTGACTTTGGATTTGGCCATGTCACTTTGCTGTGGCCAATGAGACATCACTGATACGAACAGACTGAAACTGTGTTTGTGAGGTTGGGCTGGCACAGCCTAGAAAATGCTTACAATACAACAAAAGACTCCCAGAAAATCGCAGAATAGTCTCAGAGGTATGCTAAAATTGCCACAATTAATTGTACAGAAAGAGCACATCTGTCTTGTGGTTATTCTTACAAGCAGATATTATTTATCTCTACCTATCCATCTACTATATATGTATATATGTAGAATATATATAGTATAAGTGTGCATATTTACATAAAATACCTTCTTTTTCCCTTATATTCCTGATACTATTGGGAAAATACACAACCCTTCACTGCTATTTATGTCCTTCTTTCATGTAATTAAATGTACACATTATACTTGGTGTTTCTGGTACCAAATAAACACAGAAATACTTTATGATGGAAACATTTGATATTCTGGTATATTTCTCAGTGGAAATAATTCACCCTAATTTAATAATTGCCATGTAATCTTATGTATGTCATCGGAACAGACTGGGTTTAAAGCTATTTATCAATTTTACTTCAGTTGAGGACCAAAGAATTCTTTCCTCAGTTCCTCTTTCTATGGTGAATATTTGCATGTTTTAAAACTACTAACTACCAAATGGCATAGAAATATGGACACTAAGATAGAACCTCTAAATAACTGTAAGCGGACCAGTAGAATCTATGAATTCGGAGGCCAGGCTCTGTAGATATCAAGTTCACAGTGCTTCAAAGAGAATAACGGAGAAAATTAAAAATTAAAAATAATTAAGGTTCAAGAGATTACAATGACTTAATTCTCTCAGAAAAAAAATGATGAGTATATAAAGGCAAACATGTTAACCCCTGTGGCATGTTTATCTCTGATGAATAACAAGAACTCACCAAACATAGTCAAGAAGTAAGTTACCTTGACTTTTACCTGATAAATGTTTCATGTGCAGTACAGATCATCAGCAAAAGTAAGGTGATTACAGTAATCTCAGAATCGGGAAAGATGATTGTCATTCTACTAAAATAATATAATCTACCTGAAAAGATATTTAGTGCCCATCATAAATGTCTCACATAAATCACAGAAAATAATGACCAGGGACTCTTAGACTAGCCAACTTGTACACATTCAGAGTAGGTGCTACAACATCACATGGGTTAAGGGGGCATTTGTCTTGATGTTGTCATAAGAAAACACCACGGGAGACTCATTTCAGCTGCCTGTGGCCAAGGCCCAAG
>NW_006796769.1:913958-931465 GCF_000442215.2 Lipotes vexillifer | reverse complement strand
GGAAAGAGGTTGAAATTATTTTCCATATTTAAAGAGGGTCTCAGGATGCTACAATTTCAACCTCTGCAAGAAGAGTTTGGTTAATGTGCTTTTTTCTCTGGGATAATATATTGTAACAGAAAATTCATCTGGTTCACTTTTAGATGAGATTTTTAAAGAAAAGATTTTCATTTCTGATTGAAGGATTTTTTGCCATTTATTTAAACTCCCCACGTATCAACCAAAACCACACAAAGATATCCTGCAAATTCCAAGTCAGTGCTTTTTAATAATAAAGTTATGCAAAGCAATACATTTTAAATCATCTGTTATTATCTTTTTTTAATCCTGTAATACTGTGTGTAAGTTGATATGTTGCTAGAGTTTCCAGAGATTGAAATATTGTTACAGCCAAGAGGCACGTGAGAGAATGTTCACATCACTAGTTACTAGAGAAATGCACATCGGGGCTTCAGGGAGGTATCACCTCACGCTGGTCAGAATAGCTACCATTTAAGGATCTGCAGGTGATAAATGCTGGAGAGGGTGTGGAGAGGGGGGAACCCTCCCACACTGTTGATAGGAATGTAAATTGGTGCAGCCACTGTGGAGAACAGTATGGAGGTTCCTTAAAAAACTAAAAATAGAATTACCTTATGACCCAGCAATCCCACTCCTGGGCATATATCTAGAGAAAAACTTGATTCGAAAGTATACATGCACCCCAGTGTTCACTGCAGAACTGTTTACAGTGGCCAAGACATGGGGGCATCCTAGATGTCCATCGACAGATGAATGGAGAGGGAAGATGTGGTATATACAGTGGAATACTGCTCAGCCATTAAAGGGAATAGAATAATGCCATTTGCAGCAACATGGATGGACCTGGAGATTATCATACTGGGTGGGGTGGGTCAGACAGAGAAAGACAGATATCATGTGATATCTCTTACATGAGGAATCTAAAATAAAATGATACAAATGAACTTGTTTGCAGAGCACAGACAGACTCACAGACTTACAAGGTGAACTTCTGGTTGCCAGGGGGATGGGGAGGGATGGATTGGGAGTTTGGGATTGATGTACACACTGCTATATTTAAAATAGAGAACCAGCAGGGACCTATGAATAGCACAGAGAGCTCTGCTCAGTATTCTCTGATAACCTAAATGGGAAGGGAATTTGAAAAGGAATAGATACATTTATATGTATAGGTGAATCACTTTGCTGTACACCTGAAACCGGCTCAGTGCTGTTAATCAACTATACTCCAATATAAAATAAAAATTAAAAAATAAAAAAGTAAATTAAAAAAGAAATACTGTTATAACCAAATCAGCATTATTTACAGAATACACAGACACACACACATACAACCTTATTTGTTTTAGAAGCTAAATTACCCATCAATCAAATCATCCATTTCAGAAACAGAAAAAAGAGAAATTGAAGATTATTTTTAACTTTTGTTTCTTGCAACTTTTCTGTTTCCTACTAACTTTTGTTCCTGTTGGTTTTAGTATTTTCCATTCACGTTAAAAAAAAATATATATATTACTCTGCTGGAGATGATCTCAGACAATGAAACAAAACTAAAAAAGTGTTCATTTTTATCCCTTGATAGAACACCTAGAGTAAAATTACAAATTAACAGTATTGTTCAAAAATTTATGTAATATATATTTTTTATTATTATTTTTAGAGTAAATTTTCATTTATTTATGATCTTTATATCTTCACAATTTTTTTCATAAAAAGTTAACCTTTAAGTTTTTAAATCCAAACAGTTAACACAATGAATGCAATTATTTTTTAAATTATTGCACATTTCTCATCTTCCACGCTAAATATAATTGTACCAAACAATAGCTGACTGAAGAAAAGATGGAAAGTATGGATATTTTAAACAAAACATATTTAATATAGGGAGTTGCTAAAGAATTTTGGATTAACTAACAGAGTAAAAGGGGAAGGGGAGGTTACCCAGAGATTAGTGATGCCAGGAAGCTGCACTAATCTGTTGGTTACCACATCACCCACTTGTGGGTATTTATCCAAAGGAATTGGAATCAGGATCTCAAAGAGATACCTTCACTCACATGTTCATGGCAGCGTTATTCATACAGCCAAGGTATGGAAACAGCCTAAATGTCCATGGATGGATGAATGGATGAAGAAAAATGTGGTCTATACATGCAATGGAATATTTTTCAGCCTTAAAAAATGAAAAAAAAAAAAAAACCCTGCCATTTGCAACAAAATAGGTGGACCTAGAGGGCATTATGCTAAGTGAAATAAACCTGACACAGAAAGACAGGTACTGTATGACCTCATTTCTACGTGGAATCTAAAAAAGTCAGTCTCATGGAAGCAGAGAGTGGTTGCCAAGGGTTAGGGGTGAGGGATATGGGAAGGTTAAGGTCAAAGGGTACAGAGTTCCAGTTATGCAAGGTGGATAAGTTCTGGAGATCACTAAACATCATAGTGCTTGTAGCGAATACTACTGTACTGGACACTTCTAGTTATGTTCTTACTAAAAAAATAACAACAAACAAGAGGTTGGAAGGTAACTTTCAGAGCTGATGAACCTGCCTGCTGCCTTGATGATGGTGGTGGACTACACGTATACCCAAACTTATAGAACTGTATATATTAAATACGTGTGGAATTTTTTACATGTCAGTTATACCTCAATAAAGTGATTTTTTTAAAAAAGACAAAAAAATAGTCACATTTACTTTCATGAAAGAAACTCAAGTATCAAAGTCAGGGAGAAAAACAATAGTTGTTGATACATTAATTAAAAGTATTATGGCATCTTATTCTCAAGTAAATAATTTTATAACTCCTATTGAGCATGATCGAATATCACAGGAAAAGGAAGGAGAAAAGGAAGAGAACAGAACTCATTTACTGGGTATCAATCATGAGCTAACATAGGCATCATGATTGTATTTAATTCTAAAACTATATGTTAAACCCATTCTGTACATAAAGCAACAGTGGCTCTGCAAGTTAAAGAACTTGTCCGAGGTCACTCAAATTTCACAACTGAGACAAGAACCCACATCTGTCTGAATCCAAATATTGGCATTTAACCCTAGTTCTATACCTAAAAGTTATAACCCCTCTCTAAGTACTGGTTTTCCAGTTTATAAGAAGGACTTTGGATTATTACTGGATATATGATGCATGTTTGTTAAATAAATAAATGAGATTTCTCCGATCCTAAAACTCTAGTATTCATAGATCACTTCGATGCTTGGTTGACTGCTTCAGCACTTCAGAGGCTTTGCAAAAGAGATTTTTTAATAAGGAAAGTAATAAAAATATGTATTATGTTTTTATTTTATTAAAATATACTTAATTATATTTATATGTTTATTTGTTCAACTTATTAATTAAACAAAGCCATTTTATGGTTCTGAATATTACTGAATATGACTAATTTCAAAAATTTGCTTAACCTTTATAAGACAGCAGTTTAGAGATCTGGATCTAAGTTTAGTTTGTTTTGATATTTACATGGCTATCGTAACTGGGAAAACTCTTACTTCAGAAATGGAAGGAGGGGATTGCGGGGCCATGTTCACTATCTCACCCACCAAATACACTAAATTTATTAAATTATTATTTTCCCTTGTGTATACCAGTTTTTCTAACAAATTAGTTCGAAGGTGTTGTATTTTATGTTTGAAACTAATGTGTTCAAAATTTAGTGTCCGCTGAGTCAGGTGACCAAGGGATAGACCTGCTCGTGGTAACACCCTTGACACGATGTGCTGAACATGGCACTTCACCTCTGTGGTCTTCCTCCCCCAAACCCATAACTCCAATCTAATCACAAGAAAACAACCTGAAACTAATCCCAGTTGACAGACATTCTATAAAATATCCGACTAGCATGCCCTAAAACTCTCAAGGTCATTAAAACCAAAGAAAGTCCGAGAAACTATCACAGACAAAAGGATCCTAAGGATACATACTAAATGCAATGTGGTATTTTGGATGGAACTCTGGACCCAAAAAAAGAACATTAGGTAAAAACTAGGGAAATATGAAATAAGTACAAACTTTGTTTTTTGTTTTTTTTTGTTTTTGTTTGTTTGTTTGTTTTTTGCAGTACGCGGGCCTCTCACTGTTGCGGCCTCTCCCGTTGTGGAGCACAGGCTCCGGACGCGCAGGCTCAGCAGCCATGGCTCACGGGCCCAGCCGCTCCGCGGCACGTGGGATCCTCCCGGACCGGGGCACAAACCCGTGTCCCCTGCATCGGCAGGTGGACCCTCAACCACTGCGCCACCAGGGAAGCCCACAAACTTTAATTAATAATAATGTATCAATAGCAGTTCATTAATGGTAGCAAATGTACCACATTAACATAAAATGTTACCCACAGAGGAAACTAAGGACAGGATATGAAACCCCTTGTACTACCTCAGCAATTTTTTGATAAATCTAAAATTGTACAAAAAAAAATTTCATGTAACTCTCATTGCAAAGATTTTTAAAATTTATTTCTGAGGTTATTTTTTCCAGTGTGCAAATATGAAAAGCTTTTAGAGTGGACATGCTTATCTCCTTTTCTGAAACAGAAATCCTGAAAAAACAGATACAATTAAAAAAAATTTTTTTTCCAAACTAAGACTCCCTCCATAGTATAAGTTTTCCCTCCCCAAACAGCACTTACCCTGGGATGCATTAGTGAAGATTACCTATCTTGAAGACTGAGTAAAGTCTGTGATTTTTGATGAGCCTCTGCTATTTTCTTGTTCACTGTGCTTGCCTCAGTGGTACTATTTTCATTCTATAGATTGCTTGTGGGAATGTTTTTTCACTTCTTTTTGTCGTTTTGTGAGGGTTAGTTTGGTTAAAACTGGATAATTTACATATAAGATAGATAACCAACAAGGACCTACTGTATAGCACAAGGAACTCTACTCGATCTTCTGTGATAACCTATGAGGAGAGAATCTAAAAAAGGATAGGTGTACATGTATAACTGATCACTTTGCTGTACACCTGAAACTAACACAACATTTTAAATCAACTACACACCAATAAAACTAAAATATTTTAAAAAATGGATAATTTACAAACGTGCATTACCAGACAAAGGTCAATTAAAATGTTATAAAACTTAAAAGTGAACCCAATGGCTGAGGGCCCCCTGCCCACCTCTTCCTATCGTGGAAGCCCCTCTCTTCCCTCAGGACCCCTCACTTCTCACTCCAGACACTCATTAGACTAACATGTAACCAAGCAAGAAGCCCCCATGACCAATGAAAAATACTAAAAATTGTTCTATTTAGAAAAAAATAAATATAGAAAATAAGTTCTAAAATTTTCTTTTTGTGTCCAACAGATATTCTTGTGAACTTTATTTTGAGGATCAGTCTTTATACCCCTCACTCTCATTTGCGTGTTATGATAACTAATAAAATTCCAATACGTCTTTATTAGACCAGGATTGCCACTATCTCCAAAATCTACTCTGCGTCTCAGGCTAAGTTGTTTCCAACTTCATCCCTCCCCCCAGTATGTGTTGATGCATGTAGGCATCAGGATAATTTAAAATACAGTTGTACAAGGACTTCTCTACGGAGAATAAACTAGCCAGCCTCCTTTGGGAACGAACAAACCTAGTAAATTAAAGGACAGGGGTGTGTGTGTGTGTGTGTGTGTGTGTGTGTGTGTGTGTGTGTGTGTGTGTGTGTGTGTGTGGCGGGTCGGGGTGTTTGCACACACAAGCACTCGTGCTAGTGCATTTTAAAGGGAGAGCTGAGGTGGTCATTTGGACTGTCATTAGTTAAAAATTATTTTAAAAGCCAAATCTAGATATTGATTCAAAAACTACACACAGATCTCTTCTAGGGAATAAGTGTTATATATAGTTTATCTTGAGAATGTGATCATTTCAGGATGGAGGAACATGTTCTAATTGCTTCCAAGCAGGGAAGGATAAAGATGAAGGGGTGGACCTCTGGGAGCCATCACCTCCTTCTGTTTTCACAACCATCAGACCTCAGAGAACCCTGGCTCTGTCCCTCAGGAAAACCTAAATGGAATATCACCCTTACGCTAGGGAGGAAAAGACTTGGTATATTTCAACTCTGTTGTTTTATTTTGTTTTGTAGTATTTTTATAGAAAGAAGTCCTTTTATATATTGCCTCCTGGAATTCCCAAGATACCTCTGATATTAGGCCTACTGACTAAATATGAGCTATCCATTAAATAGCCAGGTAGAACTCGATTGGTTGACTTGTAGTGAAACAATGGAAAGCTCATGCAGCTCACAGGGAATTATCTCATAAAGGAAGAAAAGAATGAATCAATAATAATTTAATGTGAATCTAAAGTCTTAAGACAACTTTAACTTTCTTTTGTTAAATATCTTTCCTTCTAAGACCCAGCAGAAAAATATACGTAGAGGTATACCCCTTGTTCACGTTTCTGAAAATGGTACATGGCAGTGCTATTTGGTAAATTATATTTTAGATGCAAAGGGAAGCAAGAGGTAAGTAAGCCTTGTTTCCTACGCATTATTCTCTTATAGTAAAATTTTTTTATAAGCTAGTTTTCCTAAGTGAAATTCCCATGATATGAAAGAAGAAACTTAATTTTGCTCAAAGCAATGAAAACATTATATTATGGGTGCTACTATTTTTGAGATTTGTTGATTGTATGTTTGAGGTGGTTGGCCTTGATTAGAGCTGTTAGTACATGGCTCCCTTGTGAGAAAAGTAAGACTTGTGAAATGTAAACAGACCGGTAGAAATGCAAACACATTTTCATTTACTAATTGCTGCAATCAAAGCAGAGCTTGTAGATCATTAGCTTTGAAAAAGTATAAACAGAAGTAATAAATTGATTAATCATCTTCTACAAAAACATTCAAGAATTTGTTTTAACCCTATCCACTTTTCAGATAAGAACACCAGATCAGAGAGAGAAGTTAACTTGGGGAATCTCACAGTCTGGAAGGCAGGGCCATCTGACCACAAACCTCGTTCTTTAATCTCCAGCCGACGTTTCCCAAACATTATAATGCCTTCTCTTCTCTCTTATTCTGTTTTATTTTTATTTAAATGCTGAATGAGACCCACTAGACTAATTTCATGACCCACTCATTTGATTTGCTGTTTGAAAAATTCTGCTCTAAGCAATAGGCTTAATTACAGAGACGTTGAGACTTTAGGAAATGCTTTTATATATTGAGATCTCATTTTATTCTCAGAACACTTCTTTGAAGACCAAGTAGATAGGAAAACTAAAGGTTCAATGCCAGAGCCAGGCTCTCCCAGCTGATGTATTACAGAATTAGGACTTAAACCCACAACTCTGGCTCAACATTCCCCCTTTCTCCTCAGCGCCTCCAACTCTCCTGCACTGACCCCAGCCATGGTCCTCGCTTAGCTGGGCCATTACAGTCAACTCCAGGGGGTCTCCAGCTTGTCCCCTTCCCTCTAGGAGGCCATTCTGCACAGGACAGCCTCGGGGACCCGTGCAAAACGAAGTCCTATCTCTGCTCTGCTCAAAACCCTTCCACGGCTGCACACAGAGCGTGTCCTAGAAGGCCCACATCACCTGGCTCACAGCCCCGCCACGTACACACATGTATACACACATACACATGCACATACAATACATACACAAACGTGCAAATATGGGTACACACATTCACGTGCACACATACACAACACAAATACACACACGCAGACACAAACATGCATCAAATCCATGTGCACATGCTCTCACCCCCAAACATACTACACACATGTAAGCACACATGTAAACACACACATACATACACACACACACACAAGCGTGCACTCTGCCCTTTCATTTCTTTGGTTGGTTGGTTTCTGGCTAGTTTATCTTCAGTAGGGAAGCCTTTGTATCCTGTATTTTAAGTTATCCTGATGTCCAAACGTGTCTAAAGCACATGCTGGGGAGGGGATTTCGGGAAGCAAATTAGCCTGAGACAGAGTTTGGAGATAATGTCAAACTTGGTTTAAAATCTAATATTTGCATGTTATTAGTCATTATAACACACAATGAGAGTGAGGGGTATGGGGACTGACCCCTAAAATACAGCACACAAAAACAGCCACTGGAGGCAGAAAATTTGAGGACTTATTTTCTATATCTATTTTTTCCAAAGGAAAGAACTTTCATTATTTTGCACGAAAGGTCCTTGGTGCCCTCACTTGTTACGCATCAGGCTGACCTGTGTCTTCTAGTGAAGAGGTAGGCATCCTGAGAGATGGCGGGGGTGGGGATGAAGGTCCCAGAACAGGAAGCGGGTGATGGGGCCGCCCAGGCACCGCGTTCACTTCTATGCTTCGTAACGTGTCGCTGACGGGGTCCTGCTCACCCTGCCCGGGCATCCTGGCACAGCCAGCTCATCCCCTATCTCAGGACCTACGTTTTCACTCTTCTCTTTCAAATGTTCTTCGCTCGGCACCAGCACAGCCCCTCGTTCAGCTCCTTCAGGACTCTGTGCAAATCTGGCATCACGTCTGCCTCATCGCCATCTGACACGCTATGTATCATACTCCTTCATTTGTCTGTTTCTCCCCACTTAAAGGACTAAGGTATCCTCTCTTTCGTTCACTGAACTATACCCTGTGCCCAGCTCATTGTGGCTCTCAACACACCTTTTTTTGCAAGAATGAATGATGTTTTATGCATTGCAATTTGATTTTTACCAACTTGCAATGCATAAAATAAACACTAAAATTCAATTTCTTATACCTTGCCTTGCTTGGTGGCTAACTTTTTAGATTGTTCTTCCTCTCTATTTCACCTAAGATCATTTATATATATATACACATACATACATATATATATCTTTTATTTTTTAGATAAAAAATTTAAAGGTAAAGTAAAAGAAATATTTTCTGTGCTTCATTCAAATTTTAGTGTACCCCTGCTGTTACATCTCCTAGGATGAATGCTCCTGACTCCTAAATCAACACGTTCCCTTTGAAACACCAAGAGCATAGTGTGAAATACAGATTTGCTTTCCACAGCAGGCGTGCTTTCCCTGAACGTTTCCTTGCAAAAGCCTCCTTTTGCTCTGCAATCTGCTTTTCCTTCCCGATCACTCGCCACCCAGATGCCTGTATTCCTGTTTCCTCTTAACAGCAAGAACAATTCACCTTTCACTTTGAGAAGAACAGAAATTCTCCGGATGGACGAAGAAACATGCAGAAACACATCTCACGCATTAGAATTCCAGTGCCTGGACAGAAACACAGTACCGCAATAACAAACAGGAACTGATGATTTTACACCCTGCCAATTCATGTATTTATTCATTCGTTTGTTCAAATGTGTCCACCCCAGCGAGCTCTGGGGCTGTCAGAGTGGAAGGTAACATGCAGTCCCTTTTATCAGGAAACCCACAACGTTGTCGCCAAGACCAGGTATTTATCACAAGTGTGTCTGAAAAACCTGTGAAATGCGCAATTCATGCTAACAATGGGTACTTAGGTCCTCCCATGCAACCTTTCAGGTTTAAAGGTAAATATTTCTGTCAATTGATTATTTATGGAAATTCCTCAGGCATCTGCTCTAGTGACATATTGACTGATACTTTTCCCCCTTTCTATGAGAAAAGGTACAACGCCTGCCTTAAGAGAGCATGTGGGGTTGGTGAAAGAATCCGGTGAGGGAAAGCAACACCAAAGTCAGGGCTGCCAGGGCTTGGGCGAGGGAAACAGTGATATAAGTTATGCTCAAGGCAAAAGTTGTTGACGTTAAGTTCTCACACCGACCAGTCTTGGAACTGAACTAGCGTATAATAAACCACTTGGAACTTACACACACATTTTTCTAAAGATACCAGAATCCAAGAGATACAATGTCTGAATTTGTGGAAGTAAACTTACAAAGTTTTAGAAGGCACTGATGCTTTTCTTGAACTGCCCAAAGTATTCACAGATATCTGGAAATTCATATTTTACTTTTCGAGTCGATGACAGTAAGTTTTCATGAATATAAGTAATTCTATTAATAATACTTCTATTTTCTTATGATAATCTGGTTTGGGTTTCAGTATCATATGTGTGCATGTGTGTGTGAGTACCTGTATAAATACGTATATACGTATATGATTAACAGCATATATTATACATTTAATGTAAGAAGACTAATAATAATACCAAGTATAGCAAAATAATTCCTCATGTTAGAAAATATGTATTAAATTACACACTCATGGCAACTTTAAATTTACCCCCAAAACATCATTTTCAGACAATTCAAGATTTAGGTCATATATTGCTATTTTCAGGGTTTTGATCAAATGCCACATTCTCAAAGAGACCTTCTGCCCTCCACTCTAATTTGGTTTCCCCACTGTATTCTCTCCTAGCACCTTGTATTTTCCCTTGACTATTCCTATTACAATGTATCACCACTGTGTCTTAAGAATATCCCTCACGAGATCGTCTTTGCTTTATTCAAATGCTGTACCTCTGGGGAGCAACTCTTACTCTGTGTGCAGCAAAGCCCTTCTGCCTCTGTCTGCTTCACACCTGTAGGAATGGTCCACGGATGCTGCACAATCACTGTTCATACCCAATGCTCTCTCTTGACGCTGTGAATATTTTTCCTGGACCTCAATGTCTCCCAAAGACCATTAACCTTAACATTGCTGCCCCTCCCCCAACACTTTCCCTTCAAATTCTCAACCACACCTCTGCAAGTATTTCATCTTCTCTCAAGGAAACCTGTTCGGCACATAACTCAGTATTAGCATGGAGCAACCCTCTCCCAGGAACTTTTCTCTGCCCGTACCTTCTAGTTTACTTCCCTCATCTAGAAAACAAAGAGTAAACATAACCCTGCCAACATTCCTATTCAGTATAATAATATAACTGACTTCCATCATAATCAGCTTGCCCTTATCCCTCAGTGCTATTTGAATAACTTTATTTTCCATTTACTTTTTTGTTCAGAGGGTCAGAATATTGTTGAGGGCAGACAGCCAGTTAAGGTAAGAGACTACCCGACTTCTGATCACAAGCCCGCCCCTCCTTAGATGTATGATTTGGAGCAGTTCACTTACTGTCTGTAAGCTTCAGGCTTATTTGTAGAACGTGCATAGTCTGCTCCTAAGAATGCTTTGGGGAGAACACGAGCTGAAAGATCTTTACAAAAGCTGTATAAGCCACTTTAAAGAATTATTTAAATATGAAATCATATTGTAGTGGCAGCACTTGGAGAAGGAAAAACAAAGTGAGAAAGAGAAGCTTCATTCTGCCCAGAGTACAATAATTTCTTTTAAAATGCAGGATATTTTAAGCAAAGGAACAAATACTATTAAGAGTCTGAAGAGCGAAAAACATAAATTTATGTTCACTTAATAGAGAAGAGAAATAACATTTGTTTCAAAGTATTGTATTTAACTGTCACCTATGTCTTCCCAGGCTTCATAAATAAGAGTGGTATTAACAATTTTAAATTGCACATCCCTACTTACTTCCATCCACAGTTGCTAAGTGTCCAGCACTCTTCAGAACTGCAGCACCACTTTGAGAGGAGGTCCTAGGGATAGTCTGTATGTTTGCACAGATGCTCTCTTACATCATGAGATGTCTTCCAGTAATTTAGTCTTGTCCTCCCTAGAGAATTCAGCCTGGTCTCCTGAGAGAATCCAGCCCAGTAACCATTTTATAGGGTGTACTTGCTTAAACTTTTTAAACGCAGAGCTTGAGAGAGGCAGTGGGGCTACAAATGCCAAAAAAAAAGTCAAGATACACCAGCATGAAAGAAAGAAGCTACAAGATTTGCACTGACTGGCCCCAGAGCCCTAATAAGCCAGGATAATTAGGGTAAGAACCTATTTAGACTTGACTACAGGAACTTAAGTGTTAAATGTCCTGTTGAACAGACAGCTGCTCTCCATCGAGATCCACCCTAAATAATTCTGTGCATTCACTGGCAGTCTCTGTAGTCTTGGAGAAAGAAACATTGTGAAGAGGTCATTTGAGCTAACTCTCCGATTCAGACAAAGCAAATGTGTTCCTCATCTTTATATGAGTTCAACCCAAAGCAAGAACATAGAGCGAGAAGTTCTTTAACAATAAGAATGTAAGCACCAAAGCAGATAAGAAGAAAAGACTGTTTTGGAAGACAGGCCTTTTGATGCACCTCAAATATTTACACATTTAATCCAGAGGGAAAACGTCTCTCCACAGAGTTCAACTGAGTTTTCCTTTCAAACACAAATTAACTAGTAGGTATGATAAACAAGATGAGATCTTTGGGGCATAGGCTTAAAAGGATTCTACTGAGACTGAGGGAAATTTAAACGGATAAATAACAGAAAATGAACAGGAATTATAGGATATTTTCCATAGCTCAAGACGGGAAGAATATAAAGTCTTTGGCAAGAGTGTCATGGCACCATCTATAGAGACACAGGAGATTTTAGGAGGATAGTTGGTGAGTGAGGTACCTGGAAAATAGAGCTTGAGGCAAAACTCAAATTCTAACATTTTATCAGGAGCTGCAATCTCAACAAAAGTGTGGCAGAATGGTAGTGAGTCAGGAAATTTTGGATGGGAAGCAAATACTTGGTGTGTAACTGAACGATTCATTTATTTATTTTGTAAAGACTTATTTTATTGAAGTATAGTTGATTTACAGTGTTGTGTTAACTGCTGTACAGCAAAGTGAGTCAGTTATACAGATATATATTCTTTTTCATATTCTTTTCCATTATGGTTTATTACAGGATATTGAATATAGTTCTCTGCGCTCTACGGTAGGACCTTGTTGTTTATCCATCCTATATAAAATATGAACTATTCATTTATGAGTTTCACTTATGAAAAAGGAAAACAAATCTGACAGGTGTTCAGTCCCACAATACACCTTTGAACTTACTTTCATGAAAATATCCGTCACCAAATGGTTCATTAAAGGGAGAAATGGGAGGTAATGTATCTGCTGGCCCCTCCTTTCTCCAATCCCTTATTGGTAAGATGTGTCCCAATTTTTCTTTTGCATTCTCTTATGAGATGGTAGGGCAGGTATGGACTCAACGGGAGACAGAGGAGAGGCTCAGGAAAAAACAAAGTGTATTGTACTTACAGGTCCTAGAGATGGGAGGCACTGGGGTGGTCAGAGGACAAGGAGAGTGCTTAGGCCACAGCCTTTATTGGCGGTTCCATGGGAGAGGCAAAGCAAGGCAAACAGCTTGGGATTGACTTGTATGAAGAATTGGGGCAGGCTCTGGGCTATACAGACAGTCCCTATTTGCCTGCTACCTGGCCCTGGGATGATTATAGCAGAAGCACATTGCCCGCTGGGGTGCACGGGCCAGAGATAGGAGTGTGGCTCTGGATGGGTTATTTTGCCAAAGGCATGCTCCTGGCCAAGCCCTTGCTATCTCTAAGAATTGGCCAGCAGGGCGAGGCAGCCAGAAAGGTTGTTGAAGATGTCAAAACATAATAATATACAGAATATACAACATACATGCACAATTAAAGTCAAACCTCCCACTCTTCCAGCCCATCTGCCTGAGAACTTCAGGAGACCCAGGGGAAGGCAGATCCCATAGCCTTTCCTGCGGTGCTTCCTCAAGGAAATGGTCAAGAAGCCAGTCCCAGCCAGAAATGTCACCCCCTACCTTGCCTGCTCTGCCAGTGGGATGAAAAGCCCAAACTGTTCAGCTGTTTGTCACAGGCTACTATCTCTCGGGGAAGAAATGTTTCTCCTTTGAGAATCAAGACCCCTAATGTAGAAGACCCTAAGTTTAACCTGAAAGCAAAACGCAAGACACAAACCCAAGAGGAGGTCACTGGGAGTGATCGTGGAAGGACCTGTTTCCTGAAACTGTGAAATCTAACGGGACAAGGTACCATATTCAGCAACTGGCTCAATGCTTACACTGAGGGCTGTGCCAGAGGACAGTGCTTCATCCCTGCAAAGTGTTGTCCCCAGGTAACCTTTAGCTGAGCTCTCCATCTGGTCAGCAGCTTCTGTGCAGTGGGCCACATACTAGGACTAGTGAAATCCATGGCTCTCAGCCTGGTATGATGCCTTCTTAAAATGGATCTCTTAGACTGAGGCAACAACATATCAGAGACAGTGTTGGTGGAGAGGTGCTTTTTTTAACTAATTTATTTTCAAAATTTTTATTGGAGTATAGTTGCTTTGCAATGTTGTGTTAGTTTCTGCTGTACAGCAAAGTGAATCAGTTACACATACACATATACCCCCTCTTTTTCAGATTTCCTTCCCATTTAGGTCGCCACAGATCATTGAGTAGAGTTCTCTGTGCTAAACAGTAGGTTCTGATTAGAGAAGCCTCTTTATAAATCTTTGGGTGGTGATATTTTCAGATATATTTCTGGCAGGAAAGGCAATTTAATATCTAAAACAGGTAAAAGTTCCGTTGAAGACAAATTACTACCCCCAACAAACATGGAATGAGCTGACTAGACAACTGACACAGCAATAAAGGCTGAAAGGTCTCCTTAAGAAATGAAGCCGTGCCCAAGGCTCAGCATCAGTTTCTGCTTCTAGAAGGACGGGATGTATAAACATCAGTCTTGGTGAGAGAAGCTCACGCTCTTGAACCCATACATAGTCTCCATCCCTGCTGCTAAGGCCACTCTATTCCTGGGCCCAATGCACAAGCCTTGAGGAGAACGGTTGACTGGGGACACCCAGTCCCAAGAACCCATCTACATCTTTCTTCCCCAGACATTTTTGTTTCCAATTTGCCAATCATGTTCCATCCAGGCACCTGAATAACCAATCCGTTTGTTGCTGCCCAGGGGTCAATATATATGTGTACACCAGATGGTCTTTCCTTCTGAAGAAACAAGAAACTCAAAGCTCTCCCACTGGAAGGATTTCCCTTTACCACTGCCTTTCAAAATCATCCCTAAGCTGGCAACATAGTGCGTCAGCAGTACCTCTGAAGCTAGCTAAATGTATGGGCTGAATTGTGTCCCCTTACCAAAACCTACGGGGAAGTCCTAACCCCTGATACCTGGGAAGGAGACCTTACTTAGGAATAGGGTCTTGGCAGATGTAATCAAGCGAAGACGAGGTCTTAGTGTGGGCCCCCATCCAATACGACTGGCGTTCTTACAAGAAGGAGAAATTTGGAAAGAGACAGACACACACAGAGGGAAGACAATGTACTGACACAGGGAGAAAACAGTCATGTGATAACTGAGGCAGAGATTGACGTGATGCATCTACAAGCCAAGGAACATGGAGGATACTTAGCAAACACCAGAAGCTACAAGAGGCAAGGAAGGATTGTCCCCTGCTCCCTGCAGAGAGAGCATGACCCTGCAGACACCTTGATTTTGGACTTCTTAGCTTCTAGAACAATGAGAGAATAAATTTCTGTTGCTTGAAGCCATTCCAGTTCTGCTTTGTTACAGAAGCTCTAGAAAACAAAGACACATCATGCCAACTGCCTATGATTCAGACCTGAGCCCTCGTTCCCCTCATGGTTGGTCATGGGGAACTCCCATGGGTTTGAGTTGAGAGAGAGAAATAATTTAAAGAGGGATTCTTGGCCCCAAATCCTGCCTCTTGAACCGGCTCAGGTCAGATCTTGAACGTGCCCTTAATCATACAATGGCTAGCTGCCGTGCCCTCCCTAAGGTTGGCTTGCTGGAATCAATAACACAGCTTATTATGGCAGGCTTAGATCACATAATTACCGTGGGTCCCATGCCTCAGTATCTACTGAGGCCAGAATAATAACAGAAGCTATTTCTCAAGTAAAGAGGAGTTATGGCCTGAGAAGGGACTGCCCTTGCTCCAGAACCCTACAGGGTCTGCGCTACAGTACCCACCCCTACTAGCACTTGATAAAGACTCCATCCAACAGCCTTACCCACCAAACTTAACTCCAGCTCTAAGAGGCATGCTTGAAACTACGGCTTACACGGCAGGTGCCACAAACCACAGCCAATTCCAGCTGCAGGGTCCTCTCTTGCTCTGTGCCCTGGAATCTGGGAGACTTTTAAGTCAGCTGATAAGTGGATAAAAGCAGTATCCCCAAATGTGACAGTCATGCTTCCAGCAAAATTCAAAGGGGCATACAAAGCTTGGCATATAACTCTTAGTACCAGAATGTGTCAAGGAGTTACAAACACCTGCTAGAATGCACTGACATGCCCCAGACCTCTGGGCCCCTAAAAACTTCCCCAGTGTGGCCAGACTCTGACTCTTCACGCGATTTATCTTCTACTCTCTGGCACACATGTTTCTTACCAGGGCATCCATGGTACTGTTATAGACTGAATGTTTGTGTCCCCCCCCCCCCCCCCCCACCAAAATTTGTACGTCAAAACCCTACCTCCTAGTGTGATGGTATTTGGAGATAAAGCATCTTGTCAATTTCTATTGATTGGGGAAGGCCAAGAACCCTCGTCGGTATCACTGAGACCTTTCAGTTCCATCTGTGACTCTAGTTCTGACTGAGAATTTGGGGAACTGCATTTAAATAAAAATTAAACCAAAAATACGGTAGAAGTCAATTTGCTATGTGGACCTAATCACACCTCTCCGGATCTCGTTAGCTTCTTATCCTGGAGGCTGGCAACAGAACCACTCCCCCTGCAATGCTGCACTACAGGTAACCAGTTTTGAATTAACTGTTTCTTTTCCAAGATTGGATTGTTACCTTATCAGTTGCACTTAGTATTTTAATTTATCTCTGCGACCACTACAGGTATTTTAAGAACAAATTTGATCAAAGTTCAATCTAGGAGAAAGACAGCACATATAATCATTTGCAAAACATCCTATATTGAAGTGGCTGAAGGTCTGTGTAAGAATTCAGACCATTTCAATGAACGTCATGAATAAGCTGACCTCGTTTCTGATAAAAGCCCACATAATTTCATTGGCTTCTAGCTTTGAGAGTTGCAATTAAGGTAAAGGTGCTTTGCAATAGGAAGTCCCTCTTTCTTCTGACCCTCTAGCAGGATATTGATGACTTTCATTTGTATTAGACCTTCTAATTAATGCAGAGAAGTTTCTCAGTGCTTAATATCTTTCCCAGCATATCTGGCTTAGATATTTAAATGCTTGAATTGTTCAAGGGCATTCTGGGTTCTTTAATTACTTTTCCTTGCATTATGGCCCACTTCTAAATAGGGAGAATAGTGTGGCCAAAGTTTAACTAGCTTTTCACAAGGCTTCCCCTCAGTGGTTCTCGTGTAATCACCAAGGCAGGCTTCTTGCCTTCTTTGTCTAAATTCTTGGCCAAAGTTTCAAAATTTTCATTAAACTTCATGATTTTTATATTTACTATTTCCCCTTTTATTATATGGATGGAGTTGACTTTGGATTTTTGTTTGCAGAGACTGATTTTCTCTTGTACGTTTCAAGAGAAATTAGTAGGGTGGGTGATGGAAGATCAAAGATCCTTTGTGTCTTTGTCTTTTACAAATACATTGTTTCTCCTTCCTGTTATGCTTTGCTGTCTTAAAGCAACCTTGTTTTTACTATTCTTTATTTTAAATAGTGAAAGAGCGGT